>NW_025536146.1:0-51962 GCF_020615455.1 Coregonus clupeaformis | reverse complement strand
CTACCCTTCAATATTCTTCCCTCTTCTCTTCATTCCACTCTATGTTGCCAACTATTTAGCAGCAAAAAGTGCTATTGGCTGCTTGATCTGTCGCTAAAGTTGCTAGATTCCATCTTACCCTCCTCCCCTCTCCCCTTGTGCTTCTCTGCCTGTGTGTGCACCGTTGCTGTGACTATTGCACAGACAGCTGTGTGAAAGAGTCCCCAAATGCTATAAAAACGTTAGAGACAACTGGAAGGCAGCTTGATAGTAGCTGAATTTGTCATTAGGCTCTTTCACAAACAGTTGCTGGAGAAAACTGAAAACTTGCCAAATTCTTGCTAAATTGTTAACACTCGCTCTAGATTCTATTTCTGTTCATTTCACCCCTCCTGTGATGTGAAGGATATGCAGGGCACATGTGCAACGTTCAAACTATAGCCCATCTCAAGCATGGGTGGTTGAGTGGTAGAATTCTCGCCTGCCACGCAGGGGCCGGGTTCTATTCCCACGACCAGTGCATAGATCCTTTTGAAACATTGCAGGGTTTGCTTGGTTAAGAATAATAAAAACAGCAACTATGTATACACTTGCAAACAAAACACTAGCTTTAAGAGTAGACTAGAAACTATCTGTGTATACCTGAAGTTCCTTATGCGAGTGTTGTCACGATACCAGAATTATGCGTTTAGTATCACGATACTCAATACCACGGCAAAGAAAAGGCATATTAGCC
This sequence comes from Coregonus clupeaformis, assembly GCF_020615455.1. Classification (NCBI taxonomy): domain Eukaryota; kingdom Metazoa; phylum Chordata; class Actinopteri; order Salmoniformes; family Salmonidae; genus Coregonus; species Coregonus clupeaformis. Next base: position 51,247 of record NW_025536146.1, on the reverse strand, counting down.
AAAGTCACAGAATGGCACTTGATCCTGACAGATAAACTCAGCTAATGCGGTTCAATCTTTATGCATTGTTTGAGCTCAACATCACATTACATTATACTTTTTACGTTAACATTTGTCAGAGGCAGCCATGTATGCATTAATGAATCAATGATACAGTCAATTTGACTTTGTTTTTACCAATCTAACTACATCAAATAATTGTAATCATTTATTTGAATGGTAAATCGCTATGTAGCTTAGGCCTATTCAAAATACAGGTGAATGCATATTCAATAGTAGTGCATGCATGCATTGAGTTATTGAGCTTGTTTTGGCAGATTTCATGGGGCTACAGATGACAAACAGTCTGGTTACCTTCCATTTGGGACTTATTGTACTGATCAACAACATTTGCATAGAAGTAGCTTATTTTATAAAACTGCGCAATGTCTCTTTAACCAGTGATGACATCATTCAGGAGGAAAGACAGGGAGCCTTGATCCACGAGACACAATTGACAGAAGTACCGAAGTAACAAAAATCCGATGAACAAACTGTTGTCTAATATCGGGGAAAAAAACTATGTTTTCGGTACACCGTGCAACACTACCGTGTACACAAGGTCCAAAGAGAATTTGGCTTCCGCTCTAGCCCAAAAAGAGACTGTATATACAGTTGGGAGAGGGTGGAGCAGGGGGCTGTTGCACTAGGTGCCCGTGGAGTAGTTGTTGTGGGGGGGTAGGTGCCTTGCTCAAGGGAGCAATGGCACCTAGAATTTGATACCAGCAACCCTCCGATTGCAAGCTCACTTGCCGACAGATTCTTCCAGTCAAGACTCGGGATTGTAATTGGCAACACTACCTGCCGCCCTAAAATGTAACATGCATTGGCCGGGAATCGAACCCGGGCCTCCCGCGTGGCAGGCGAGAATTCTACCACTGAACCACCAATGCTTTGATAGCAATTTAAAGGGGGTTCCCGACTCAATGGAGTGACTAAACAAGTTGATGGAGTGACTGAACAATACAGAAGACTCCAATTATCAGAGAACAATCAAGCTCCATTGTGCCTGTTTTTCCTACCCTTCAATATTCTTCCCTCTTCTCTTCATTCCACTCTATGTTGCCAACTATTTAGCAGCAAAAAGTGCTATTGGCTGCTTGATCTGTCGCTAAAGTTGCTAGATTCCATCTTACCCTCCTCCCCTCTCCCCCTTGTGCTTCTCTGCCTGTGTGTGCACCGTTGCTGTGACTATTGCACAGACAGCTGTGTGAAAAGTCCCCAAATGCTATAAAACGTTAGAGACAACTGGAAGGCAGCTTGATAGTAGCTGAATTTGTCATTAGGCTCTTTCACAAACAGTTGCTGGAGAAAACTGAAAACTTGCCAAATTCTTGCTAAATTGTTAACACTCGGCTCTAGATTCTATTTCTGTTCATTTCACCCCTCCTGTGATGTGAAGGATATGCAGGGGCACATGTGCAACGTTCAAACTATAGCCCATCTCAAGCATGGGTGGTTGAGTGGTAGAATTCTCGCCTGCCACGCAGGGCCCGGGTTCTATTCCCGACCAGTGCATAGATCCTTTTGAAACATTGCAGGGTTTGCTTGGTTAAGAATAATAAAAACAGCAACTATGTATACACTTGCAAACAAAACACTAGCTTTAAGAGTAGACTAGAAACTATCTGTGTATACCTGAAGTTCCTTGTACGAGTGTTGTCACGATACCAGAATTGTACGTTTAGTATCACGATACTCAATACCACGGCAAAGAAAAGGCATATTAGCCAAAGTCACAGAATGGCACTTGATCCTGACAGATAAACTCAGCTAATGCGGTTCAATCTTTATGCATTGTTTGAGCTCAACATCACATTACATTATACTTTTTTACGTTAACATTTGTCAGAGGCAGCCATGTATGCATTAATGAATCAATGATACAGTCAATTTGACTTTGTTTTTACCAATCTAACTACATCAAATAATTGTAATCATTTATTTGAATGGTAAATCGCTATGTAGCTTAGGCCTATTCAAAATACAGGTGAATGCATATTCAATAGTAGTGCATGCATGCATTGAGTTATTGAGCTTGTTTTGGCAGATTTCATGGGGCTACAGATGACAAACAGTCTGGTTACCTTCCATTTGGGACTTATTGTACTGATCAACAACATTTGCATAGAAGTAGCTTATTTTATAAAACTGCGCAATGTCTCTTTAACCAGTGATGACATCATTCAGGAGGAAAGACAGGGAGCCTTGATCCACGAGACACAATTGACAGAAGTACCGAAAGTAACAAAAATCCGATGAACAAACTGTTGTCTAATATCGGGGGAAAAAAACTATTTTTCGGGTACACCGTGCAACACTACCGTGTACACAAGGTCCAAAGAGAATTTGGCTTCCGCTCTAGCCCAAAAAGAGACTGTATATACAGTTGGGAGAGGGTGGAGCAGGGGGCTGTTGCACTAGGTGCCCGTGGAGTAGTTGTTGTGGGGGGGTAGGTGCCTTGCTCAAGGGAGCAATGGCACCTAGAATTTGATACCAGCAACCCTCCGATTGCAAGCTCACTTGCCGACAGATTCTTCCAGTCAAGACTCGGGATTGTAATTGGCAACACTACCTGCCGCCCTAAAATGTAACATGCATTGGCCGGGAATCGAACCCGGGCCTCCCGCGTGGCAGGCGAGAATTCTACCACTGAACCACCAATGCTTTGATAGCAATTTAAAGGGGGTTCCCCGACTCAATGGAGTGACTAAACAAGTTGATGGAGTGACTGAACAATACAGAAGACTCCAATTATCAGAGAACAATCAAGCTCCATTGTGCCTGTTTTTCCTACCCTTCAATATTCTTCCCTCTTCTCTTCATTCCACTCTATGTTGCCAACTATTTAGCAGCAAAAAGTGCTATTGGCTGCTTGATCTGTCGCTAAAGTTGCTAGATTCCATCTTACCCTCCTCCCCTCTCCCCTTGTGCTTCTCTGCCTGTGTGTGCACCGTTGCTGTGACTATTGCACAGACAGCTGTGTGAAAAGTCCCCAAATGCTATAAAACGTTAGAGACAACTGGAAGGCAGCTTGATAGTAGCTGAATTTGTCATTAGGCTCTTTCACAAACAGTTGCTGGAGAAAACTGAAAACTTGCCAAATTCTTGCTAAATTGTTAACACTCGGCTCTAGATTCTATTTCTGTTCATTTCACCCCTCCTGTGATGTGAAGGATATGCAGGGGCACATGTGCAACGTTCAAACTATAGCCCATCTCAAGCATGGGTGGTTGAGTGGTAGAATTCTCGCCTGCCACGCAGGGCCCGGGTTCTATTCCCGACCAGTGCATAGATCCTTTTGAAACATTGCAGGGTTTGCTTGGTTAAGAATAATAAAAACAGCAACTATGTATACACTTGCAAACAAAACACTAGCTTTAAGAGTAGACTAGAAACTATCTGTGTATACCTGAAGTTCCTTGTACGAGTGTTGTCACGATACCAGAATTGTACGTTTAGTATCACGATACTCAATACCACGGCAAAGAAAAGGCATATTAGCCAAAGTCACAGAATGGCACTTGATCCTGACAGATAAACTCAGCTAATGCGGTTCAATCTTTATGCATTGTTTGAGCTCAACATCACATTACATTATACTTTTTTACGTTAACATTTGTCAGAGGCAGCCATGTATGCATTAATGAATCAATGATACAGTCAATTTGACTTTGTTTTTACCAATCTAACTACATCAAATAATTGTAATCATTTATTTGAATGGTAAATCGCTATGTAGCTTAGGCCTATTCAAAATACAGGTGAATGCATATTCAATAGTAGTGCATGCATGCATTGAGTTATTGAGCTTGTTTTGGCAGATTTCATGGGGCTACAGATGACAAACAGTCTGGTTACCTTCCATTTGGGACTTATTGTACTGATCAACAACATTTGCATAGAAGTAGCTTATTTTATAAAACTGCGCAATGTCTCTTTAACCAGTGATGACATCATTCAGGAGGAAAGACAGGGAGCCTTGATCCACGAGACACAATTGACAGAAGTACCGAAAGTAACAAAAATCCGATGAACAAACTGTTGTCTAATATCGGGGGAAAAAAACTATTTTTCGGGTACACCGTGCAACACTACCGTGTACACAAGGTCCAAAGAGAATTTGGCTTCCGCTCTAGCCCAAAAAGAGACTGTATATACAGTTGGGAGAGGGTGGAGCAGGGGGCTGTTGCACTAGGTGCCCGTGGAGTAGTTGTTGTGGGGGGGTAGGTGCCTTGCTCAAGGGAGCAATGGCACCTAGAATTTGATACCAGCAACCCTCCGATTGCAAGCTCACTTGCCGACAGATTCTTCCAGTCAAGACTCGGGATTGTAATTGGCAACACTACCTGCCGCCCTAAAATGTAACATGCATTGGCCGGGAATCGAACCCGGGCCTCCCGCGTGGCAGGCGAGAATTCTACCACTGAACCACCAATGCTTTGATAGCAATTTAAAGGGGGTTCCCCGACTCAATGGAGTGACTAAACAAGTTGATGGAGTGACTGAACAATACAGAAGACTCCAATTATCAGAGAACAATCAAGCTCCATTGTGCCTGTTTTTCCTACCCTTCAATATTCTTCCCTCTTCTCTTCATTCCACTCTATGTTGCCAACTATTTAGCAGCAAAAAGTGCTATTGGCTGCTTGATCTGTCGCTAAAGTTGCTAGATTCCATCTTACCCTCCTCCCCTCTCCCCTTGTGCTTCTCTGCCTGTGTGTGCACCGTTGCTGTGACTATTGCACAGACAGCTGTGTGAAAAGTCCCCAAATGCTATAAAACGTTAGAGACAACTGGAAGGCAGCTTGATAGTAGCTGAATTTGTCATTAGGCTCTTTCACAAACAGTTGCTGGAGAAAACTGAAAACTTGCCAAATTCTTGCTAAATTGTTAACACTCGGCTCTAGATTCTATTTCTGTTCATTTCACCCCTCCTGTGATGTGAAGGATATGCAGGGGCACATGTGCAACGTTCAAACTATAGCCCATCTCAAGCATGGGTGGTTGAGTGGTAGAATTCTCGCCTGCCACGCAGGGCCCGGGTTCTATTCCCGACCAGTGCATAGATCCTTTTGAAACATTGCAGGGTTTGCTTGGTTAAGAATAATAAAAACAGCAACTATGTATACACTTGCAAACAAAACACTAGCTTTAAGAGTAGACTAGAAACTATCTGTGTATACCTGAAGTTCCTTGTGCAGTGTTGTCACGATACCAGAATTGTACGTTTAGTATCACGATACTCAATACCACGGCAAAGAAAAGGCATATTAGCCAAAGTCACAGAATGGCACTTGATCCTGACAGATAAACTCAGCTAATGCGGTTCAATCTTTATGCATTGTTTGAGCTCAACATCACATTACATTATACTTTTTTACGTTAACATTTGTCAGAGGCAGCCATGTATGCATTAATGAATCAATGATACAGTCAATTTGACTTTGTTTTTACCAATCTAACTACATCAAATAATTGTAATCATTTATTTGAATGGTAAATCGCTATGTAGCTTAGGCCTATTCAAAATACAGGTGAATGCATATTCAATAGTAGTGCATGCATGCATTGAGTTATTGAGCTTGTTTTGGCAGATTTCATGGGGCTACAGATGACAAACAGTCTGGTTACCTTCCATTTGGGACTTATTGTACTGATCAACAACATTTGCATAGAAGTAGCTTATTTTATAAAACTGCGCAATGTCTCTTTAACCAGTGATGACATCATTCAGGAGGAAAGACAGGGAGCCTTGATCCACGAGACACAATTGACAGAAGTACCGAAAGTAACAAAAATCCGATGAACAAACTGTTGTCTAATATCGGGGGAAAAAAAACTATTTTTCGGGTACACCGTGCAACACTACCGTGTACACAAGGTCCAAAGAGAATTTGGCTTCCGCTCTAGCCCAAAAAGAGACTGTATATACAGTTGGGAGAGGGTGGAGCAGGGGGCTGTTGCACTAGGTGCCCGTGGAGTAGTTGTTGTGGGGGGGTAGGTGCCTTGCTCAAGGGAGCAATGGCACCTAGAATTTGATACCAGCAACCCTCCGATTGCAAGCTCACTTGCCGACAGATTCTTCCAGTCAAGACTCGGGATTGTAATTGGCAACACTACCTGCCGCCCTAAAATGTAACATGCATTGGCCGGGAATCGAACCCGGGCCTCCCGCGTGGCAGGCGAGAATTCTACCACTGAACCACCAATGCTTTGATAGCAATTTAAAGGGGGTTCCCCGACTCAATGGAGTGACTAAACAAGTTGATGGAGTGACTGAACAATACAGAAGACTCCAATTATCAGAGAACAATCAAGCTCCATTGTGCCTGTTTTTCCTACCCTTCAATATTCTTCCCTCTTCTCTTCATTCCACTCTATGTTGCCAACTATTTAGCAGCAAAAAGTGCTATTGGCTGCTTGATCTGTCGCTAAAGTTGCTAGATTCCATCTTACCCTCCTCCCCTCTCCCCCTTGTGCTTCTCTGCCTGTGTGTGCACCGTTGCTGTGACTATTGCACAGACAGCTGTGTGAAAAGTCCCCAAATGCTATAAAACGTTAGAGACAACTGGAAGGCAGCTTGATAGTAGCTGAATTTGTCATTAGGCTCTTTCACAAACAGTTGCTGGAGAAAACTGAAAACTTGCCAAATTCTTGCTAAATTGTTAACACTCGGCTCTAGATTCTATTTCTGTTCATTTCACCCCTCCTGTGATGTGAAGGATATGCAGGGGCACATGTGCAACGTTCAAACTATAGCCCATCTCAAGCATGGGTGGTTGAGTGGTAGAATTCTCGCCTGCCACGCAGGGCCCGGGTTCTATTCCCGACCAGTGCATAGATCCTTTTGAAACATTGCAGGGTTTGCTTGGTTAAGAATAATAAAAACAGCAACTATGTATACACTTGCAAACAAAACACTAGCTTTAAGAGTAGACTAGAAACTATCTGTGTATACCTGAAGTTCCTTGTACGAGTGTTGTCACGATACCAGAATTGTACGTTTAGTATCACGATACTCAATACCACGGCAAAGAAAAGGCATATTAGCCAAAGTCACAGAATGGCACTTGATCCTGACAGATAAACTCAGCTAATGCGGTTCAATCTTTATGCATTGTTTGAGCTCAACATCACATTACATTATACTTTTTTACGTTAACATTTGTCAGAGGCAGCCATGTATGCATTAATGAATCAATGATACAGTCAATTTGACTTTGTTTTTACCAATCTAACTACATCAAATAATTGTAATCATTTATTTGAATGGTAAATCGCTATGTAGCTTAGGCCTATTCAAAATACAGGTGAATGCATATTCAATAGTAGTGCATGCATGCATTGAGTTATTGAGCTTGTTTTGGCAGATTTCATGGGGCTACAGATGACAAACAGTCTGGTTACCTTCCATTTGGGACTTATTGTACTGATCAACAACATTTGCATAGAAGTAGCTTATTTTATAAAACTGCGCAATGTCTCTTTAACCAGTGATGACATCATTCAGGAGGAAAGACAGGGAGCCTTGATCCACGAGACACAATTGACAGAAGTACCGAAAGTAACAAAAATCCGATGAACAAACTGTTGTCTAATATCGGGGGAAAAAAAACTATTTTTCGGGTACACCGTGCAACACTACCGTGTACACAAGGTCCAAAGAGAATTTGGCTTCCGCTCTAGCCCAAAAAGAGACTGTATATACAGTTGGGAGAGGGTGGAGCAGGGGGCTGTTGCACTAGGTGCCCGTGGAGTAGTTGTTGTGGGGGGGTAGGTGCCTTGCTCAAGGGAGCAATGGCACCTAGAATTTGATACCAGCAACCCTCCGATTGCAAGCTCACTTGCCGACAGATTCTTCCAGTCAAGACTCGGGATTGTAATTGGCAACACTACCTGCCGCCCTAAAATGTAACATGCATTGGCCGGGAATCGAACCCGGGCCTCCCGCGTGGCAGGCGAGAATTCTACCACTGAACCACCAATGCTTTGATAGCAATTTAAAGGGGGTTCCCCGACTCAATGGAGTGACTAAACAAGTTGATGGAGTGACTGAACAATACAGAAGACTCCAATTATCAGAGAACAATCAAGCTCCATTGTGCCTGTTTTTCCTACCCTTCAATATTCTTCCCTCTTCTCTTCATTCCACTCTATGTTGCCAACTATTTAGCAGCAAAAAGTGCTATTGGCTGCTTGATCTGTCGCTAAAGTTGCTAGATTCCATCTTACCCTCCTCCCCTCTCCCCTTGTGCTTCTCTGCCTGTGTGTGCACCGTTGCTGTGACTATTGCACAGACAGCTGTGTGAAAAGTCCCCAAATGCTATAAAACGTTAGAGACAACTGGAAGGCAGCTTGATAGTAGCTGAATTTGTCATTAGGCTCTTTCACAAACAGTTGCTGGAGAAAACTGAAAACTTGCCAAATTCTTGCTAAATTGTTAACACTCGGCTCTAGATTCTATTTCTGTTCATTTCACCCCTCCTGTGATGTGAAGGATATGCAGGGGCACATGTGCAACGTTCAAACTATAGCCCATCTCAAGCATGGGTGGTTGAGTGGTAGAATTCTCGCCTGCCACGCAGGGCCCGGGTTCTATTCCCGACCAGTGCATAGATCCTTTTGAAACATTGCAGGGTTTGCTTGGTTAAGAATAATAAAAACAGCAACTATGTATACACTTGCAAACAAAACACTAGCTTTAAGAGTAGACTAGAAACTATCTGTGTATACCTGAAGTTCCTTGTACGAGTGTTGTCACGATACCAGAATTATACGTTTAGTATCACGATACTCAATACCACGGCAAAGAAAAGGCATATTAGCCAAAGTCACAGAATGGCACTTGATCCTGACAGATAAACTCAGCTAATGCGGTTCAATCTTTATGCATTGTTTGAGCTCAACATCACATTACATTATACTTTTTTACGTTAACATTTGTCAGAGGCAGCCATGTATGCATTAATGAATCAATGATACAGTCAATTTGACTTTGTTTTTACCAATCTAACTACATCAAATAATTGTAATCATTTATTTGAATGGTAAATCGCTATGTAGCTTAGGCCTATTCAAAATACAGGTGAATGCATATTCAATAGTAGTGCATGCATGCATTGAGTTATTGAGCTTGTTTTGGCAGATTTCATGGGGCTACAGATGACAAACAGTCTGGTTACCTTCCATTTGGGACTTATTGTACTGATCAACAACATTTGCATAGAAGTAGCTTATTTTATAAAACTGCGCAATGTCTCTTTAACCAGTGATGACATCATTCAGGAGGAAAGACAGGGAGCCTTGATCCACGAGACACAATTGACAGAAGTACCGAAAGTAACAAAAATCCGATGAACAAACTGTTGTCTAATATCGGGGGAAAAAAAACTATTTTTCGGGTACACCGTGCAACACTACCGTGTACACAAGGTCCAAAGAGAATTTGGCTTCCGCTCTAGCCCAAAAAGAGACTGTATATACAGTTGGGAGAGGGTGGAGCAGGGGGCTGTTGCACTAGGTGCCCGTGGAGTAGTTGTTGTGGGGGGGGTAGGTGCCTTGCTCAAGGGAGCAATGGCACCTAGAATTTGATACCAGCAACCCTCCGATTGCAAGCTCACTTGCCGACAGATTCTTCCAGTCAAGACTCGGGATTGTAATTGGCAACACTACCTGCCGCCCTAAAATGTAACATGCATTGGCCGGGAATCGAACCCGGGCCTCCCGCGTGGCAGGCGAGAATTCTACCACTGAACCACCAATGCTTTGATAGCAATTTAAAGGGGGTTCCCGACTCAATGGAGTGACTAAACAAGTTGATGGAGTGACTGAACAATACAGAAGACTCCAATTATCAGAGAACAATCAAGCTCCATTGTGCCTGTTTTTCCTACCCTTCAATATTCTTCCCTCTTCTCTTCATTCCACTCTATGTTGCCAACTATTTAGCAGCAAAAAGTGCTATTGGCTGCTTGATCTGTCGCTAAAGTTGCTAGATTCCATCTTACCCTCCTCCCCTCTCCCCTTGTGCTTCTCTGCCTGTGTGTGCACCGTTGCTGTGACTATTGCACAGACAGCTGTGTGAAAAGTCCCCAAATGCTATAAAACGTTAGAGACAACTGGAAGGCAGCTTGATAGTAGCTGAATTTGTCATTAGGCTCTTTCACAAACAGTTGCTGGAGAAAACTGAAAACTTGCCAAATTCTTGCTAAATTGTTAACACTCGGCTCTAGATTCTATTTCTGTTCATTTCACCCCTCCTGTGATGTGAAGGATATGCAGGGGCACATGTGCAACGTTCAAACTATAGCCCATCTCAAGCATGGGTGGTTGAGTGGTAGAATTCTCGCCTGCCACGCAGGGCCCGGGTTCTATTCCCGACCAGTGCATAGATCCTTTTGAAACATTGCAGGGTTTGCTTGGTTAAGAATAATAAAAACAGCAACTATGTATACACTTGCAAACAAAACACTAGCTTTAAGAGTAGACTAGAAACTATCTGTGTATACCTGAAGTTCCTTGTACGAGTGTTGTCACGATACCAGAATTGTACGTTTAGTATCACGATACTCAATACCACGGCAAAGAAAAGGCATATTAGCCAAAGTCACAGAATGGCACTTGATCCTGACAGATAAACTCAGCTAATGCGGTTCAATCTTTATGCATTGTTTGAGCTCAACATCACATTACATTATACTTTTTTACGTTAACATTTGTCAGAGGCAGCCATGTATGCATTAATGAATCAATGATACAGTCAATTTGACTTTGTTTTTACCAATCTAACTACATCAAATAATTGTAATCATTTATTTGAATGGTAAATCGCTATGTAGCTTAGGCCTATTCAAAATACAGGTGAATGCATATTCAATAGTAGTGCATGCATGCATTGAGTTATTGAGCTTGTTTTGGCAGATTTCATGGGGCTACAGATGACAAACAGTCTGGTTACCTTCCATTTGGGACTTATTGTACTGATCAACAACATTTGCATAGAAGTAGCTTATTTTATAAAACTGCGCACTGTCTCTTTAACCAGTGATGACATCATTCAGGAGGAAAGACAGGGAGCCTTGATCCACGAGACACAATTGACAGAAGTACCGAAAGTAACAAAAATCCGATGAACAAACTGTTGTCTAATATCGGGGGAAAAAAAACTATGTTTTCGGGTACACCGTGCAACACTACCGTGTACACAAGGTCCAAAGAGAATTTGGCTTCCGCTCTAGCCCAAAAAGAGACTGTATATACAGTTGGGAGAGGGTGGAGCAGGGGGCTGTTGCACTAGGTGCCCGTGGAGTAGTTGTTGTGGGGGGGGTAGGTGCCTTGCTCAAGGGAGCAATGGCACCTAGAATTTGATACCAGCAACCCTCCGATTGCAAGCTCACTTGCCGACAGATTCTTCCAGTCAAGACTCGGGATTGTAATTGGCAACACTACCTGCCGCCCTAAAATGTAACATGCATTGGCCGGGAATCGAACCCGGGCCTCCCGCGTGGCAGGCGAGAATTCTACCACTGAACCACCAATGCTTTGATAGCAATTTAAAGGGGGGTTCCCCGACTCAATGGAGTGACTAAACAAGTTGATGGAGTGACTGAACAATACAGAAGACTCCAATTATCAGAGAACAATCAAGCTCCATTGTGCCTGTTTTTCCTACCCTTCAATATTCTTCCCTCTTCTCTTCATTCCACTCTATGTTGCCAACTATTTAGCAGCAAAAAGTGCTATTGGCTGCTTGATCTGTCGCTAAAGTTGCTAGATTCCATCTTACCCTCCTCCCCTCTCCCCTTGTGCTTCTCTGCCTGTGTGTGCACCGTTGCTGTGACTATTGCACAGACAGCTGTGTGAAAAGTCCCCAAATGCTATAAAACGTTAGAGACAACTGGAAGGCAGCTTGATAGTAGCTGAATTTGTCATTAGGCTCTTTCACAAACAGTTGCTGGAGAAAACTGAAAACTTGCCAAATTCTTGCTAAATTGTTAACACTCGGCTCTAGATTCTATTTCTGTTCATTTCACCCCTCCTGTGATGTGAAGGATATGCAGGGGCACATGTGCAACGTTCAAACTATAGCCCATCTCAAGCATGGGTGGTTGAGTGGTAGAATTCTCGCCTGCCACGCAGGGCCCGGGTTCTATTCCCGACCAGTGCATAGATCCTTTTGAAACATTGCAGGGTTTGCTTGGTTAAGAATAATAAAAACAGCAACTATGTATACACTTGCAAACAAAACACTAGCTTTAAGAGTAGACTAGAAACTATCTGTGTATACCTGAAGTTCCTTGTACGAGTGTTGTCACGATACCAGAATTGTACGTTTAGTATCACGATACTCAATACCACGGCAAAGAAAAGGCATATTAGCCAAAGTCACAGAATGGCACTTGATCCTGACAGATAAACTCAGCTAATGCGGTTCAATCTTTATGCATTGTTTGAGCTCAACATCACATTACATTATACTTTTTTACGTTAACATTTGTCAGAGGCAGCCATGTATGCATTAATGAATCAATGATACAGTCAATTTGACTTTGTTTTTACCAATCTAACTACATCAAATAATTGTAATCATTTATTTGAATGGTAAATCGCTATGTAGCTTAGGCCTATTCAAAATACAGGTGAATGCATATTCAATAGTAGTGCATGCATGCATTGAGTTATTGAGCTTGTTTTGGCAGATTTCATGGGGCTACAGATGACAAACAGTCTGGTTACCTTCCATTTGGGACTTATTGTACTGATCAACAACATTTGCATAGAAGTAGCTTATTTTATAAAACTGCGCAATGTCTCTTTAACCAGTGATGACATCATTCAGGAGGAAAGACAGGGAGCCTTGATCCACGAGACACAATTGACAGAAGTACCGAAAGTAACAAAAATCCGATGAACAAACTGTTGTCTAATATCGGGGGAAAAAAACTATGTTTTCGGGTACACCGTGCAACACTACCGTGTACACAAGGTCCAAAGAGAATTTGGCTTCCGCTCTAGCCCAAAAAGAGACTGTATATACAGTTGGGAGAGGGTGGAGCAGGGGGCTGTTGCACTAGGTGCCCGTGGAGTAGTTGTTGTGGGGGGGGTAGGTGCCTTGCTCAAGGGAGCAATGGCACCTAGAATTTGATACCAGCAACCCTCCGATTGCAAGCTCACTTGCCGACAGATTCTTCCAGTCAAGACTCGGGATTGTAATTGGCAACACTACCTGCCGCCCTAAAATGTAACATGCATTGGCCGGGAATCGAACCCGGGCCTCCCGCGTGGCAGGCGAGAATTCTACCACTGAACCACCAATGCTTTGATAGCAATTTAAAGGGGGTTCCCCGACTCAATGGAGTGACTAAACAAGTTGATGGAGTGACTGAACAATACAGAAGACTCCAATTATCAGAGAACAATCAAGCTCCATTGTGCCTGTTTTTCCTACCCTTCAATATTCTTCCCTCTTCTCTTCATTCCACTCTATGTTGCCAACTATTTAGCAGCAAAAAGTGCTATTGGCTGCTTGATCTGTCGCTAAAGTTGCTAGATTCCATCTTACCCTCCTCCCCTCTCCCCTTGTGCTTCTCTGCCTGTGTGTGCACCGTTGCTGTGACTATTGCACAGACAGCTGTGTGAAAAGTCCCCAAATGCTATAAAACGTTAGAGACAACTGGAAGGCAGCTTGATAGTAGCTGAATTTGTCATTAGGCTCTTTCACAAACAGTTGCTGGAGAAAACTGAAAACTTGCCAAATTCTTGCTAAATTGTTAACACTCGGCTCTAGATTCTATTTCTGTTCATTTCACCCCTCCTGTGATGTGAAGGATATGCAGGGGCACATGTGCAACGTTCAAACTATAGCCCATCTCAAGCATGGGTGGTTGAGTGGTAGAATTCTCGCCTGCCACGCAGGGCCCGGGTTCTATTCCCGACCAGTGCATAGATCCTTTTGAAACATTGCAGGGTTTGCTTGGTTAAGAATAATAAAAACAGCAACTATGTATACACTTGCAAACAAAACACTAGCTTTAAGAGTAGACTAGAAACTATCTGTGTATACCTGAAGTTCCTTGTACGAGTGTTGTCACGATACCAGAATTGTGCGTTTAGTATCACGATACTCAATACCACGGCAAAGAAAAGGCATATTAGCCAAAGTCACAGAATGGCACTTGATCCTGACAGATAAACTCAGCTAATGCGGTTCAATCTTTATGCATTGTTTGAGCTCAACATCACATTACATTATACTTTTTACGTTAACATTTGTCAGAGGCAGCCATGTATGCATTAATGAATCAATGATACAGTCAATTTGACTTTGTTTTTACCAATCTAACTACATCAAATAATTGTAATCATTTATTTGAATGGTAAATCGCTATGTAGCTTAGGCCTATTCAAAATACAGGTGAATGCATATTCAATAGTAGTGCATGCATGCATTGAGTTATTGAGCTTGTTTTGGCAGATTTCATGGGGCTACAGATGACAAACAGTCTGGTTACCTTCCATTTGGGACTTATTGTACTGATCAACAACATTTGCATAGAAGTAGCTTATTTTATAAAACTGCGCAATGTCTCTTTAACCAGTGATGACATCATTCAGGAGGAAAGACAGGGAGCCTTGATCCACGAGACACAATTGACAGAAGTACCGAAAGTAACAAAAATCCGATGAACAAACTGTTGTCTAATATCGGGGGAAAAAAACTATTTTTCGGGTACACCGTGCAACACTACCGTGTACACAAGGTCCAAAGAGAATTTGGCTTCCGCTCTAGCCCAAAAAGAGACTGTATATACAGTTGGGAGAGGGTGGAGCAGGGGGCTGTTGCACTAGGTGCCCGTGGAGTAGTTGTTGTGGGGGGGTAGGTGCCTTGCTCAAGGGAGCAATGGCACCTAGAATTTGATACCAGCAACCCTCCGATTGCAAGCTCACTTGCCGACAGATTCTTCCAGTCAAGACTCGGGATTGTAATTGGCAACACTACCTGCCGCCCTAAAATGTAACATGCATTGGCCGGGAATCGAACCCGGGCCTCCCGCGTGGCAGGCGAGAATTCTACCACTGAACCACCAATGCTTTGATAGCAATTTAAAGGGGGGTTCCCCGACTCAATGGAGTGACTAAACAAGTTGATGGAGTGACTGAACAATACAGAAGACTCCAATTATCAGAGAACAATCAAGCTCCATTGTGCCTGTTTTTCCTACCCTTCAATATTCTTCCCTCTTCTCTTCATTCCACTCTATGTTGCCAACTATTTAGCAGCAAAAAGTGCTATTGGCTGCTTGATCTGTCGCTAAAGTTGCTAGATTCCATCTTACCCTCCTCCCCTCTCCCCTTGTGCTTCTCTGCCTGTGTGTGCACCGTTGCTGTGACTATTGCACAGACAGCTGTGTGAAAAGTCCCCAAATGCTATAAAACGTTAGAGACAACTGGAAGGCAGCTTGATAGTAGCTGAATTTGTCATTAGGCTCTTTCACAAACAGTTGCTGGAGAAAACTGAAAACTTGCCAAATTCTTGCTAAATTGTTAACACTCGGCTCTAGATTCTATTTCTGTTCATTTCACCCCTCCTGTGATGTGAAGGATATGCAGGGGCACATGTGCAACGTTCAAACTATAGCCCATCTCAAGCATGGGTGGTTGAGTGGTAGAATTCTCGCCTGCCACGCAGGGCCCGGGTTCTATTCCCGACCAGTGCATAGATCCTTTTGAAACATTGCAGGGTTTGCTTGGTTAAGAATAATAAAAACAGCAACTATGTATACACTTGCAAACAAAACACTAGCTTTAAGAGTAGACTAGAAACTATCTGTGTATACCTGAAGTTCCTTGTACGAGTGTTGTCACGATACCAGAATTGTGCGTTTAGTATCACGATACTCAATACCACGGCAAAGAAAAGGCATATTAGCCAAAGTCACAGAATGGCACTTGATCCTGACAGATAAACTCAGCTAATGCGGTTCAATCTTTATGCATTGTTTGAGCTCAACATCACATTACATTATACTTTTTACGTTAACATTTGTCAGAGGCAGCCATGTATGCATTAATTAATCAATGATACAGTCAATTTGACTTTGTTTTTACCAATCTAACTACATCAAATAATTGTAATCATTTATTTGAATGGTAAATCGCTATGTAGCTTAGGCCTATTCAAAATACAGGTGAATGCATATTCAATAGTAGTGCATGCATGCATTGAGTTATTGAGCTTGTTTTGGCAGATTTCATGGGGCTACAGATGACAAACAGTCTGGTTACCTTCCATTTGGGACTTATTGTACTGATCAACAACATTTGCATAGAAGTAGCTTATTTTATAAAACTGCGCAATGTCTCTTTAACCAGTGATGACATCATTCAGGAGGAAAGACAGGGAGCCTTGATCCACGAGACACAATTGACAGAAGTACCGAAAGTAACAAAAATCCGATGAACAAACTGTTGTCTAATATCGGGGGAAAAAACTATTTTTCGGGTACACCGTGCAACACTACCGTGTACACAAGGTCCAAAGAGAATTTGGCTTCCGCTCTAGCCCAAAAAGAGACTGTATATACAGTTGGGAGAGGGTGGAGTAGGGGGCTGTTGCACTAGGTGCCCGTGGAGTAGTTGTTGTGGGGGGGGTAGGTGCCTTGCTCAAGGGAGCAATGGCACCTAGAATTTGATACCAGCAACCCTCCGATTGCAAGCTCACTTGCCGACAGATTCTTCCAGTCAAGACTCGGGATTGTAATTGGCAACACTACCTGCCGCCCTAAAATGTAACATGCATTGGCCGGGAATCGAACCCGGGCCTCCCGCGTGGCAGGCGAGAATTCTACCACTGAACCACCAATGCTTTGATAGCAATTTAAAGGGGGGTTCCCCGACTCAATGGAGTGACTAAACAAGTTGATGGAGTGACTGAACAATACAGAAGACTCCAATTATCAGAGAACAATCAAGCTCCATTGTGCCTGTTTTTCCTACCCTTCAATATTCTTCCCTCTTCTCTTCATTCCACTCTATGTTGCCAACTATTTAGCAGCAAAAAGTGCTATTGGCTGCTTGATCTGTCGCTAAAGTTGCTAGATTCCATCTTACCCTCCTCCCCTCTCCCCTTGTGCTTCTCTGCCTGTGTGTGCACCGTTGCTGTGACTATTGCACAGACAGCTGTGTGAAAAGTCCCCAAATGCTATAAAACGTTAGAGACAACTGGAAGGCAGCTTGATAGTAGCTGAATTTGTCATTAGGCTCTTTCACAAACAGTTGCTGGAGAAAACTGAAAACTTGCCAAATTGTTGCTAAATTGTTAACACTCGGCTCTAGATTCTATTTCTGTTCATTTCACCCCTCCTGTGATGTGAAGGATATGCAGGGGCACATGTGCAACGTTCAAACTATAGCCCATCTCAAGCATGGGTGGTTGAGTGGTAGAATTCTCGCCTGCCACGCAGGGCCCGGGTTCTATTCCCGACCAGTGCATAGATCCTTTTGAAACATTGCAGGGTTTGCTTGGTTAAGAATAATAAAAACAGCAACTATGTATACACTTGCAAACAAAACACTAGCTTTAAGAGTAGACTAGAAACTATCTGTGTATACCTGAAGTTCCTTGTACGAGTGTTGTCACGATACCAGAATTGTACGTTTAGTATCACGATACTCAATACCACGGCAAAGAAAAGGCATATTAGCCAAAGTCACAGAATGGCACTTGATCCTGACAGATAAACTCAGCTAATGCGGTTCAATCTTTATGCATTGTTTGAGCTCAACATCACATTACATTATACTTTTTTACGTTAACATTTGTCAGAGGCAGCCATGTATGCATTAATGAATCAATGATACAGTCAATTTGACTTTGTTTTTACCAATCTAACTACATCAAATAATTGTAATCATTTATTTGAATGGTAAATCGCTATGTAGCTTAGGCCTATTCAAAATACAGGTGAATGCATATTCAATAGTAGTGCATGCATGCATTGAGTTATTGAGCTTGTTTTGGCAGATTTCATGGGGCTACAGATGACAAACAGTCTGGTTACCTTCCATTTGGGACTTATTGTACTGATCAACAACATTTGCATAGAAGTAGCTTATTTTATAAAACTGCGCAATGTCTCTTTAACCAGTGATGACATCATTCAGGAGGAAAGACAGGGAGCCTTGATCCACGAGACACAATTGACAGAAGTACCGAAAGTAACAAAAATCCGATGAACAAACTGTTGTCTAATATCGGGGGAAAAAAAACTATTTTTCGGGTACACCGTGCAACACTACCGTGTACACAAGGTCCAAAGAGAATTTGGCTTCCGCTCTAGCCCAAAAAGAGACTGTATATACAGTTGGGAGAGGGTGGAGCAGGGGGCTGTTGCACTAGGTGCCCGTGGAGTAGTTGTTGTGGGGGGGGGTAGGTGCCTTGCTCAAGGGAGCAATGGCACCTAGAATTTGATACCAGCAACCCTCCGATTGCAAGCTCACTTGCCGACAGATTCTTCCAGTCAAGACTCGGGATTGTAATTGGCAACACTACCTGCCGCCCTAAAATGTAACATGCATTGGCCGGGAATCGAACCCGGGCCTCCCGCGTGGCAGGCGAGAATTCTACCACTGAACCACCAATGCTTTGATAGCAATTTAAAGGGGGTTCCCCGACTCAATGGAGTGACTAAACAAGTTGATGGAGTGACTGAACAATACAGAAGACTCCAATTATCAGAGAACAATCAAGCTCCATTGTGCCTGTTTTTCCTACCCTTCAATATTCTTCCCTCTTCTCTTCATTCCACTCTATGTTGCCAACTATTTAGCAGCAAAAAGTGCTATTGGCTGCTTGATCTGTCGCTAAAGTTGCTAGATTCCATCTTACCCTCCTCCCCTCTCCCCTTGTGCTTCTCTGCCTGTGTGTGCACCGTTGCTGTGACTATTGCACAGACAGCTGTGTGAAAAGTCCCCAAATGCTATAAAACGTTAGAGACAACTGGAAGGCAGCTTGATAGTAGCTGAATTTGTCATTAGGCTCTTTCACAAACAGTTGCTGGAGAAAACTGAAAACTTGCCAAATTCTTGCTAAATTGTTAACACTCGGCTCTAGATTCTATTTCTGTTCATTTCACCCCTCCTGTGATGTGAAGGATATGCAGGGGCACATGTGCAACGTTCAAACTATAGCCCATCTCAAGCATGGGTGGTTGAGTGGTAGAATTCTCGCCTGCCACGCAGGGCCCGGGTTCTATTCCCGACCAGTGCATGGATCCTTTTGAAACATTGCAGGGTTTGCTTGGTTAAGAATAATAAAAACAGCAACTATGTATACACTTGCAAACAAAACACTAGCTTTAAGAGTAGACTAGAAACTATCTGTGTATACCTGAAGTTCCTTGTACGAGTGTTGTCACGATACCAGAATTGTACGTTTAGTATCACGATACTCAATACCACGGCAAAGAAAAGGCATATTAGCCAAAGTCACAGAATGGCACTTGATCCTGACAGATAAACTCAGCTAATGCGGTTCAATCTTTATGCATTGTTTGAGCTCAACATCACATTACATTATACTTTTTTACGTTAACATTTGTCAGAGGCAGCCATGTATGCATTAATGAATCAATGATACAGTCAATTTGACTTTGTTTTTACCAATCTAACTACATCAAATAATTGTAATCATTTATTTGAATGGTAAATCGCTATGTAGCTTAGGCCTATTCAAAATACAGGTGAATGCATATTCAATAGTAGTGCATGCATGCATTGAGTTATTGAGCTTGTTTTGGCAGATTTCATGGGGCTACAGATGACAAACAGTCTGGTTACCTTCCATTTGGGACTTATTGTACTGATCAACAACATTTGCATAGAAGTAGCTTATTTTATAAAACTGCGCACTGTCTCTTTAACCAGTGATGACATCATTCAGGAGGAAAGACAGGGAGCCTTGATCCACGAGACACAATTGACAGAAGTACCGAAAGTAACAAAAATCCGATGAACAAACTGTTGTCTAATATCGGGGGAAAAAAAACTATTTTTCGGGTACACCGTGCAACACTACCGTGTACACAAGGTCCAAAGAGAATTTGGCTTCCGCTCTAGCCCAAAAAGAGACTGTATATACAGTTGGGAGAGGGTGGAGCAGGGGGCTGTTGCACTAGGTGCCCGTGGAGTAGTTGTTGTGGGGGGGGTAGGTGCCTTGCTCAAGGGAGCAATGGCACCTAGAATTTGATACCAGCAACCCTCCGATTGCAAGCTCACTTGCCGACAGATTCTTCCAGTCAAGACTCGGGATTGTAATTGGCAACACTACCTGCCGCCCTAAAATGTAACATGCATTGGCCGGGAATCGAACCCGGGCCTCCCGCGTGGCAGGCGAGAATTCTACCACTGAACCACCAATGCTTTGATAGCAATTTAAAGGGGGTTCCCCGACTCAATGGAGTGACTAAACAAGTTGATGGAGTGACTGAACAATACAGAAGACTCCAATTATCAGAGAACAATCAAGCTCCATTGTGCCTGTTTTTCCTACCCTTCAATATTCTTCCCTCTTCTCTTCATTCCACTCTATGTTGCCAACTATTTAGCAGCAAAAAGTGCTATTGGCTGCTTGATCTGTCGCTAAAGTTGCTAGATTCCATCTTACCCTCCTCCCCTCTCCCCTTGTGCTTCTCTGCCTGTGTGTGCACCGTTGCTGTGACTATTGCACAGACAGCTGTGTGAAAAGTCCCCAAATGCTATAAAACGTTAGAGACAACTGGAAGGCAGCTTGATAGTAGCTGAATTTGTCATTAGGCTCTTTCACAAACAGTTGCTGGAGAAAACTGAAAACTTGCCAAATTCTTGCTAAATTGTTAACACTCGGCTCTAGATTCTATTTCTGTTCATTTCACCCCTCCTGTGATGTGAAGGATATGCAGGGGCACATGTGCAACGTTCAAACTATAGCCCATCTCAAGCATGGGTGGTTGAGTGGTAGAATTCTCGCCTGCCACGCAGGGCCCGGGTTCTATTCCCGACCAGTGCATAGATCCTTTTGAAACATTGCAGGGTTTGCTTGGTTAAGAATAATAAAAACAGCAACTATGTATACACTTGCAAACAAAACACTAGCTTTAAGAGTAGACTAGAAACTATCTGTGTATACCTGAAGTTCCTTGTACGAGTGTTGTCACGATACCAGAATTGTACGTTTAGTATCACGATACTCAATACCACGGCAAAGAAAAGGCATATTAGCCAAAGTCACAGAATGGCACTTGATCCTGACAGATAAACTCAGCTAATGCGGTTCAATCTTTATGCATTGTTTGAGCTCAACATCACATTACATTATACTTTTTACGTTAACATTTGTCAGAGGCAGCCATGTATGCATTAATGAATCAATGATACAGTCAATTTGACTTTGTTTTTACCAATCTAACTACATCAAATAATTGTAATCATTTATTTGAATGGTAAATCGCTATGTAGCTTAGGCCTATTCAAAATACAGGTGAATGCATATTCAATAGTAGTGCATGCATGCATTGAGTTATTGAGCTTGTTTTGGCAGATTTCATGGGGCTACAGATGACAAACAGTCTGGTTACCTTCCATTTGGGACTTATTGTACTGATCAACAACATTTGCATAGAAGTAGCTTATTTTATAAAACTGCGCAATGTCTCTTTAACCAGTGATGACATCATTCAGGAGGAAAGACAGGGAGCCTTGATCCACGAGACACAATTGACAGAAGTACCGAAAGTAACAAAAATCCGATGAACAAACTGTTGTCTAATATCGGGGGAAAAAAACTATTTTTCGGGTACACCGTGCAACACTACCGTGTACACAAGGTCCAAAGAGAATTTGGCTTCCGCTCTAGCCCAAAAAGAGACTGTATATACAGTTGGGAGAGGGTGGAGCAGGGGGCTGTTGCACTAGGTGCCCGTGGAGTAGTTGTTGTGGGGGGGGTAGGTGCCTTGCTCAAGGGAGCAATGGCACCTAGAATTTGATACCAGCAACCCTCCGATTGCAAGCTCACTTGCCGACAGATTCTTCCAGTCAAGACTCGGGATTGTAATTGGCAACACTACCTGCCGCCCTAAAATGTAACATGCATTGGCCGGGAATCGAACCCGGGCCTCCCGCGTGGCAGGCGAGAATTCTACCACTGAACCACCAATGCTTTGATAGCAATTTAAAGGGGGGTTCCCCGACTCAATGGAGTGACTAAACAAGTTGATGGAGTGACTGAACAATACAGAAGACTCCAATTATCAGAGAACAATCAAGCTCCATTGTGCCTGTTTTTCCTACCCTTCAATATTCTTCCCTCTTCTCTTCATTCCACTCTATGTTGCCAACTATTTAGCAGCAAAAAGTGCTATTGGCTGCTTGATCTGTCGCTAAAGTTGCTAGATTCCATCTTACCCTCCTCCCCTCTCCCCTTGTGCTTCTCTGCCTGTGTGTGCACCGTTGCTGTGACTATTGCACAGACAGCTGTGTGAAAAGTCCCCAAATGCTATAAAACGTTAGAGACAACTGGAAGGCAGCTTGATAGTAGCTGAATTTGTCATTAGGCTCTTTCACAAACAGTTGCTGGAGAAAACTGAAAACTTGCCAAATTCTTGCTAAATTGTTAACACTCGGCTCTAGATTCTATTTCTGTTCATTTCACCCCTCCTGTGATGTGAAGGATATGCAGGGGCACATGTGCAACGTTCAAACTATAGCCCATCTCAAGCATGGGTGGTTGAGTGGTAGAATTCTCGCCTGCCACGCAGGGCCCGGGTTCTATTCCCGACCAGTGCATAGATCCTTTTGAAACATTGCAGGGTTTGCTTGGTTAAGAATAATAAAAACAGCAACTATGTATACACTTGCAAACAAAACACTAGCTTTAAGAGTAGACTAGAAACTATCTGTGTATACCTGAAGTTCCTTATGCGAGTGTTGTCACGATACCAGAATTGTACGTTTAGTATCACGATACTCAATACCACGGCAAAGAAAAGGCATATTAGCCAAAGTCACAGAATGGCACTTGATCCTGACAGATAAACTCAGCTAATGCGGTTCAATCTTTATGCATTGTTTGAGCTCAACATCACATTACATTATACTTTTTTACGTTAACATTTGTCAGAGGCAGCCATGTATGCATTAATTAATCAATGATACAGTCAATTTGACTTTGTTTTTACCAATCTAACTACATCAAATAATTGTAATCATTTATTTGAATGGTAAATCGCTATGTAGCTTAGGCCTATTCAAAATACAGGTGAATGCATATTCAATAGTAGTGCATGCATGCATTGAGTTATTGAGCTTGTTTTGGCAGATTTCATGGGGCTACAGATGACAAACAGTCTGGTTACCTTCCATTTGGGACTTATTGTACTGATCAACAACATTTGCATAGAAGTAGCTTATTTTATAAAACTGCGCAATGTCTCTTTAACCAGTGATGACATCATTCAGGAGGAAAGACAGGGAGCCTTGATCCACGAGACACAATTGACAGAAGTACCGAAAGTAACAAAAATCCGATGAACAAACTGTTGTCTAATATCGGGGGAAAAAAAACTATGTTTTCGGGTACACCGTGCAACACTACCGTGTACACAAGGTCCAAAGAGAATTTGGCTTCCGCTCTAGCCCAAAAAGAGACTGTATATACAGTTGGGAGAGGGTGGAGTAGGGGGCTGTTGCACTAGGTGCCCGTGGAGTAGTTGTTGTGGGGGGGTAGGTGCCTTGCTCAAGGGAGCAATGGCACCTAGAATTTGATACCAGCAACCCTCCGATTGCAAGCTCACTTGCCGACAGATTCTTCCAGTCAAGACTCGGGATTGTAATTGGCAACACTACCTGCCGCCCTAAAATGTAACATGCATTGGCCGGGAATCGAACCCGGGCCTCCCGCGTGGCAGGCGAGAATTCTACCACTGAACCACCAATGCTTTGATAGCAATTTAAAGGGGGGTTCCCCGACTCAATGGAGTGACTAAACAAGTTGATGGAGTGACTGAACAATACAGAAGACTCCAATTATCAGAGAACAATCAAGCTCCATTGTGCCTGTTTTTCCTACCCTTCAATATTCTTCCCTCTTCTCTTCATTCCACTCTATGTTGCCAACTATTTAGCAGCAAAAAGTGCTATTGGCTGCTTGATCTGTCGCTAAAGTTGCTAGATTCCATCTTACCCTCCTCCCCTCTCCCCTTGTGCTTCTCTGCCTGTGTGTGCACCGTTGCTGTGACTATTGCACAGACAGCTGTGTGAAAAGTCCCCAAATGCTATAAAACGTTAGAGACAACTGGAAGGCAGCTTGATAGTAGCTGAATTTGTCATTAGGCTCTTTCACAAACAGTTGCTGGAGAAAACTGAAAACTTGCCAAATTCTTGCTAAATTGTTAACACTCGGCTCTAGATTCTATTTCTGTTCATTTCACCCCTCCTGTGATGTGAAGGATATGCAGGGGCACATGTGCAACGTTCAAACTATAGCCCATCTCAAGCATGGGTGGTTGAGTGGTAGAATTCTCGCCTGCCACGCAGGGCCCGGGTTCTATTCCCGACCAGTGCATAGATCCTTTTGAAACATTGCAGGGTTTGCTTGGTTAAGAATAATAAAAACAGCAACTATGTATACACTTGCAAACAAAACACTAGCTTTAAGAGTAGACTAGAAACTATCTGTGTATACCTGAAGTTCCTTGTACGAGTGTTGTCACGATACCAGAATTGTACGTTTAGTATCACGATACTCAATACCACGGCAAAGAAAAGGCATATTAGCCAAAGTCACAGAATGGCACTTGATCCTGACAGATAAACTCAGCTAATGCGGTTCAATCTTTATGCATTGTTTGAGCTCAACATCACATTACATTATACTTTTTACGTTAACATTTGTCAGAGGCAGCCATGTATGCATTAATGAATCAATGATACAGTCAATTTGACTTTGTTTTTACCAATCTAACTACATCAAATAATTGTAATCATTTATTTGAATGGTAAATCGCTATGTAGCTTAGGCCTATTCAAAATACAGGTGAATGCATATTCAATAGTAGTGCATGCATGCATTGAGTTATTGAGCTTGTTTTGGCAGATTTCATGGGGCTACAGATGACAAACAGTCTGGTTACCTTCCATTTGGGACTTATTGTACTGATCAACAACATTTGCATAGAAGTAGCTTATTTTATAAAACTGCGCAATGTCTCTTTAACCAGTGATGACATCATTCAGGAGGAAAGACAGGGAGCCTTGATCCACGAGACACAATTGACAGAAGTACCGAAAGTAACAAAAATCCGATGAACAAACTGTTGTCTAATATCGGGGGAAAAAAACTATTTTTCGGGTACACCGTGCAACACTACCGTGTACACAAGGTCCAAAGAGAATTTGGCTTCCGCTCTAGCCCAAAAAGAGACTGTATATACAGTTGGGAGAGGGTGGAGCAGGGGGCTGTTGCACTAGGTGCCCGTGGAGTAGTTGTTGTGGGGGGGGGTAGGTGCCTTGCTCAAGGGAGCAATGGCACCTAGAATTTGATACCAGCAACCCTCCGATTGCAAGCTCACTTGCCGACAGATTCTTCCAGTCAAGACTCGGGATTGTAATTGGCAACACTACCTGCCGCCCTAAAATGTAACATGCATTGGCCGGGAATCGAACCCGGGCCTCCCGCGTGGCAGGCGAGAATTCTACCACTGAACCACCAATGCTTTGATAGCAATTTAAAGGGGGGTTCCCCGACTCAATGGAGTGACTAAACAAGTTGATGGAGTGACTGAACAATACAGAAGACTCCAATTATCAGAGAACAATCAAGCTCCATTGTGCCTGTTTTTCCTACCCTTCAATATTCTTCCCTCTTCTCTTCATTCCACTCTATGTTGCCAACTATTTAGCAGCAAAAAGTGCTATTGGCTGCTTGATCTGTCGCTAAAGTTGCTAGATTCCATCTTACCCTCCTCCCCTCTCCCCTTGTGCTTCTCTGCCTGTGTGTGCACCGTTGCTGTGACTATTGCACAGACAGCTGTGTGAAAAGTCCCCAAATGCTATAAAACGTTAGAGACAACTGGAAGGCAGCTTGATAGTAGCTGAATTTGTCATTAGGCTCTTTCACAAACAGTTGCTGGAGAAAACTGAAAACTTGCCAAATTGTTGCTAAATTGTTAACACTCGGCTCTAGATTCTTTTTCTGTTCATTTCACCCCTCCTGTGATGTGAAGGATATGCAGGGGCACATGTGCAACGTTCAAACTATAGCCCATCTCAAGCATGGGTGGTTGAGTGGTAGAATTCTCGCCTGCCACGCAGGGCCCGGGTTCTATTCCCGACCAGTGCATGGATCCTTTTGAAACATTGCAGGGTTTGCTTGGTTAAGAATAATAAAAACAGCAACTATGTATACACTTGCAAACAAAACACTAGCTTTAAGAGTAGACTAGAAACTATCTGTGTATACCTGAAGTTCCTTGTGCGAGTGTTGTCACGATACCAGAATTGTACGTTTAGTATCACGATACTCAATACCACGGCAAAGAAAAGGCATATTAGCCAAAGTCACAGAATGGCACTTGATCCTGACAGATAAACTCAGCTAATGCGGTTCAATCTTTATGCATTGTTTGAGCTCAACATCACATTACATTATACTTTTTTACGTTAACATTTGTCAGAGGCAGCCATGTATGCATTAATTAATCAATGATACAGTCAATTTGACTTTGTTTTTACCAATCTAACTACATCAAATAATTGTAATCATTTATTTGAATGGTAAATCGCTATGTAGCTTAGGCCTATTCAAAATACAGGTGAATGCATATTCAATAGTAGTGCATGCATGCATTGAGTTATTGAGCTTGTTTTGGCAGATTTCATGGGGCTACAGATGACAAACAGTCTGGTTACCTTCCATTTGGGACTTATTGTACTGATCAACAACATTTGCATAGAAGTAGCTTATTTTATAAAACTGCGCACTGTCTCTTTAACCAGTGATGACATCATTCAGGAGGAAAGACAGGGAGCCTTGATCCACGAGACACAATTGACAGAAGTACCGAAAGTAACAAAAATCCGATGAACAAACTGTTGTCTAATATCGGGGGAAAAAAACTATTTTTCGGGTACACCGTGCAACACTACCGTGTACACAAGGTCCAAAGAGAATTTGGCTTCCGCTCTAGCCCAAAAAGAGACTGTATATACAGTTGGGAGAGGGTGGAGTAGGGGGCTGTTGCACTAGGTGCCCGTGGAGTAGTTGTTGTGGGGGGGGTAGGTGCCTTGCTCAAGGGAGCAATGGCACCTAGAATTTGATACCAGCAACCCTCCGATTGCAAGCTCACTTGCCGACAGATTCTTCCAGTCAAGACTCGGGATTGTAATTGGCAACACTACCTGCCGCCCTAAAATGTAACATGCATTGGCCGGGAATCGAACCCGGGCCTCCCGCGTGGCAGGCGAGAATTCTACCACTGAACCACCAATGCTTTGATAGCAATTTAAAGGGGGTTCCCCGACTCAATGGAGTGACTAAACAAGTTGATGGAGTGACTGAACAATACAGAAGACTCCAATTATCAGAGAACAATCAAGCTCCATTGTGCCTGTTTTTCCTACCCTTCAATATTCTTCCCTCTTCTCTTCATTCCACTCTATGTTGCCAACTATTTAGCAGCAAAAAGTGCTATTGGCTGCTTGATCTGTCGCTAAAGTTGCTAGATTCCATCTTACCCTCCTCCCCTCTCCCCTTGTGCTTCTCTGCCTGTGTGTGCACCGTTGCTGTGACTATTGCACAGACAGCTGTGTGAAAAGTCCCCAAATGCTATAAAACGTTAGAGACAACTGGAAGGCAGCTTGATAGTAGCTGAATTTGTCATTAGGCTCTTTCACAAACAGTTGCTGGAGAAAACTGAAAACTTGCCAAATTCTTGCTAAATTGTTAACACTCGGCTCTAGATTCTATTTCTGTTCATTTCACCCCTCCTGTGATGTGAAGGATATGCAGGGGCACATGTGCAACGTTCAAACTATAGCCCATCTCAAGCATGGGTGGTTGAGTGGTAGAATTCTCGCCTGCCACGCAGGGCCCGGGTTCTATTCCCGACCAGTGCATAGATCCTTTTGAAACATTGCAGGGTTTGCTTGGTTAAGAATAATAAAAACAGCAACTATGTATACACTTGCAAACAAAACACTAGCTTTAAGAGTAGACTAGAAACTATCTGTGTATACCTGAAGTTCCTTGTACGAGTGTTGTCACGATACCAGAATTGTACGTTTAGTATCACGATACTCAATACCACGGCAAAGAAAAGGCATATTAGCCAAAGTCACAGAATGGCACTTGATCCTGACAGATAAACTCAGCTAATGCGGTTCAATCTTTATGCATTGTTTGAGCTCAACATCACATTACATTATACTTTTTTACGTTAACATTTGTCAGAGGCAGCCATGTATGCATTAATGAATCAATGATACAGTCAATTTGACTTTGTTTTTACCAATCTAACTACATCAAATAATTGTAATCATTTATTTGAATGGTAAATCGCTATGTAGCTTAGGCCTATTCAAAATACAGGTGAATGCATATTCAATAGTAGTGCATGCATGCATTGAGTTATTGAGCTTGTTTTGGCAGATTTCATGGGGCTACAGATGACAAACAGTCTGGTTACCTTCCATTTGGGACTTATTGTACTGATCAACAACATTTGCATAGAAGTAGCTTATTTTATAAAACTGCGCAATGTCTCTTTAACCAGTGATGACATCATTCAGGAGGAAAGACAGGGAGCCTTGATCCACGAGACACAATTGACAGAAGTACCGAAAGTAACAAAAATCCGATGAACAAACTGTTGTCTAATATCGGGGGAAAAAAACTATTTTTCGGGTACACCGTGCAACACTACCGTGTACACAAGGTCCAAAGAGAATTTGGCTTCCGCTCTAGCCCAAAAAGAGACTGTATATACAGTTGGGAGAGGGTGGAGCAGGGGGCTGTTGCACTAGGTGCCCGTGGAGTAGTTGTTGTGGGGGGGTAGGTGCCTTGCTCAAGGGAGCAATGGCACCTACAATTTGATACCAGCAACCCTCCGATTGCAAGCTCACTTGCCGACAGATTCTTCCAGTCAAGACTCGGGATTGTAATTGGCAACACTACCTGCCGCCCTAAAATGTAACATGCATTGGCCGGGAATCGAACCCGGGCCTCCCGCGTGGCAGGCGAGAATTCTACCACTGAACCACCAATGCTTTGATAGCAATTTAAAGGGGGTTCCCCGACTCAATGGAGTGACTAAACAAGTTGATGGAGTGACTGAACAATACAGAAGACTCCAATTATCAGAGAACAATCAAGCTCCATTGTGCCTGTTTTTCCTACCCTTCAATATTCTTCCCTCTTCTCTTCATTCCACTCTATGTTGCCAACTATTTAGCAGCAAAAAGTGCTATTGGCTGCTTGATCTGTCGCTAAAGTTGCTAGATTCCATCTTACCCTCCTCCCCTCTCCCCTTGTGCTTCTCTGCCTGTGTGTGCACCGTTGCTGTGACTATTGCACAGACAGCTGTGTGAAAAGTCCCCAAATGCTATAAAACGTTAGAGACAACTGGAAGGCAGCTTGATAGTAGCTGAATTTGTCATTAGGCTCTTTCACAAACAGTTGCTGGAGAAAACTGAAAACTTGCCAAATTCTTGCTAAATTGTTAACACTCGGCTCTAGATTCTTTTTCTGTTCATTTCACCCCTCCTGTGATGTGAAGGATATGCAGGGGCACATGTGCAACGTTCAAACTATAGCCCATCTCAAGCATGGGTGGTTGAGTGGTAGAATTCTCGCCTGCCACGCAGGGCCCGGGTTCTATTCCCGACCAGTGCATGGATCCTTTTGAAACATTGCAGGGTTTGCTTGGTTAAGAATAATAAAAACAGCAACTATGTATACACTTGCAAACAAAACACTAGCTTTAAGAGTAGACTAGAAACTATCTGTGTATACCTGAAGTTCCTTGTACGAGTGTTGTCACGATACCAGAATTGTACGTTTAGTATCACGATACTCAATACCACGGCAAAGAAAAGGCATATTAGCCAAAGTCACAGAATGGCACTTGATCCTGACAGATAAACTCAGCTAATGCGGTTCAATCTTTATGCATTGTTTGAGCTCAACATCACATTACATTATACTTTTTTACGTTAACATTTGTCAGAGGCAGCCATGTATGCATTAATTAATCAATGATACAGTCAATTTGACTTTGTTTTTACCAATCTAACTACATCAAATAATT
This sequence comes from Coregonus clupeaformis, assembly GCF_020615455.1. NCBI lineage: Eukaryota > Metazoa > Chordata > Actinopteri > Salmoniformes > Salmonidae > Coregonus > Coregonus clupeaformis. The sequence goes on along the minus strand of NW_025536146.1, from coordinate 20,870 downwards.
GTAATCATTTATTTGAATGGTAAATCGCTATGTAGCTTAGGCCTATTCAAAATACAGGTGAATGCATATTCAATAGTAGTGCATGCATGCATTGAGTTATTGAGCTTGTTTTGGCAGATTTCATGGGGCTACAGATGACAAACAGTCTGGTTACCTTCCATTTGGGACTTATTGTACTGATCAACAACATTTGCATAGAAGTAGCTTATTTTATAAAACTGCGCACTGTCTCTTTAACCAGTGATGACATCATTCAGGAGGAAAGACAGGGAGCCTTGATCCACGAGACACAATTGACAGAAGTACCGAAAGTAACAAAAATCCGATGAACAAACTGTTGTCTAATATCGGGGGAAAAAAACTATGTTTCGGGTACACCGTGCAACACTACCGTGTACACAAGGTCCAAAGAGAATTTGGCTTCCGCTCTAGCCCAAAAAGAGACTGTATATACAGTTGGGAGAGGGTGGAGTAGGGGGCTGTTGCACTAGGTGCCCGTGGAGTAGTTGTTGTGGGGGGGTAGGTGCCTTGCTCAAGGGAGCAATGGCACCTAGAATTTGATACCAGCAACCCTCCGATTGCAAGCTCACTTGCCGACAGATTCTTCCAGTCAAGACTCGGGATTGTAATTGGCAACACTACCTGCCGCCCTAAAATGTAACATGCATTGGCCGGGAATCGAACCCGGGCCTCCCGCGTGGCAGGCGAGAATTCTACCACTGAACCACCAATGCTTTGATAGCAATTTAAAGGGGGTTCCCCGACTCAATGGAGTGACTAAACAAGTTGATGGAGTGACTGAACAATACAGAAGACTCCAATTATCAGAGAACAATCAAGCTCCATTGTGCCTGTTTTTCCTACCCTTCAATATTCTTCCCTCTTCTCTTCATTCCACTCTATGTTGCCAACTATTTAGCAGCAAAAAGTGCTATTGGCTGCTTGATCTGTCGCTAAAGTTGCTAGATTCCATCTTACCCTCCTCCCCTCTCCCCTTGTGCTTCTCTGCCTGTGTGTGCACCGTTGCTGTGACTATTGCACAGACAGCTGTGTGAAAAGTCCCCAAATGCTATAAAACGTTAGAGACAACTGGAAGGCAGCTTGATAGTAGCTGAATTTGTCATTAGGCTCTTTCACAAACAGTTGCTGGAGAAAACTGAAAACTTGCCAAATTCTTGCTAAATTGTTAACACTCGGCTCTAGATTCTATTTCTGTTCATTTCACCCCTCCTGTGATGTGAAGGATATGCAGGGGCACATGTGCAACGTTCAAACTATAGCCCATCTCAAGCATGGGTGGTTGAGTGGTAGAATTCTCGCCTGCCACGCAGGGCCCGGGTTCTATTCCCGACCAGTGCATAGATCCTTTTGAAACATTGCAGGGTTTGCTTGGTTAAGAATAATAAAAACAGCAACTATGTATACACTTGCAAACAAAACACTAGCTTTAAGAGTAGACTAGAAACTATCTGTGTATACCTGAAGTTCCTTGTACGAGTGTTGTCACGATACCAGAATTGTACGTTTAGTATCACGATACTCAATACCACGGCAAAGAAAAGGCATATTAGCCAAAGTCACAGAATGGCACTTGATCCTGACAGATAAACTCAGCTAATGCGGTTCAATCTTTATGCATTGTTTGAGCTCAACATCACATTACATTATACTTTTTTACGTTAACATTTGTCAGAGGCAGCCATGTATGCATTAATGAATCAATGATACAGTCAATTTGACTTTGTTTTTACCAATCTAACTACATCAAATAATTGTAATCATTTATTTGAATGGTAAATCGCTATGTAGCTTAGGCCTATTCAAAATACAGGTGAATGCATATTCAATAGTAGTGCATGCATGCATTGAGTTATTGAGCTTGTTTTGGCAGATTTCATGGGGCTACAGATGACAAACAGTCTGGTTACCTTCCATTTGGGACTTATTGTACTGATCAACAACATTTGCATAGAAGTAGCTTATTTTATAAAACTGCGCAATGTCTCTTTAACCAGTGATGACATCATTCAGGAGGAAAGACAGGGAGCCTTGATCCACGAGACACAATTGACAGAAGTACCGAAAGTAACAAAAATCCGATGAACAAACTGTTCTAATATCGGGGAAAAAAAACTATTTTTCGGGTACACCGTGCAACACTACCGTGTACACAAGGTCCAAAGAGAATTTGGCTTCCGCTCTAGCCCAAAAAGAGACTGTATATACAGTTGGGAGAGGGTGGAGCAGGGGGCTGTTGCACTAGGTGCCCGTGGAGTAGTTGTTGTGGGGGGGTAGGTGCCTTGCTCAAGGGAGCAATGGCACCTAGAATTTGATACCAGCAACCCTCCGATTGCAAGCTCACTTGCCGACAGATTCTTCCAGTCAAGACTCGGGATTGTAATTGGCAACACTACCTGCCGCCCTAAAATGTAACATGCATTGGCCGGGAATCGAACACAGGCCTCCCGCGTGGCAGGCGAGAATTCTACCACTGAACCACCAATGCTTTGATAGCAATTTAAAGGGGGTTCCCCGACTCAATGGAGTGACTAAACAAGTTGATGGAGTGACTGAACAATACAGAAGACTCCAATTATCAGAGAACAATCAAGCTCCATTGTGCCTGTTTTTCCTACTGTCAATGTTGCGTCAATTCAAATCTGGCATTAGGAACAAAAGAGGTCAAGACGACTTCTAAGTTATACTAGTTATTTTAATTAATGCAAAAACCTTCAATGGTAAATATGATGTTTCGTATATACGGGCTCTCTGAGATGCCTCGCAGGACACCCCAGAGAACTAACACATTGTTTTCAGAAACAATACCCAAATACCCTGACAGAAAGTTTCCCACTTCTCTGCTGGCCAATTAGAGTAAAGACTTGAGCGTGGTTTAAAGTTTCTCAGCCAATCCTAGGTTCATGGGGTTGGTCTCATCTCCTCGGCGCCATTTGTTGCACACTACAGCCAGGCACAAGATTATCATAACATTCTATCATAGTGAGAAGAGCCAGCTCCCTTAGACATCATTCCTATGTCAAAGGAAGACTTACAGCTCATAAAGAACCATTATAGACTAGCATTTGAAGACACAATCCTTATCTTATTTTACACACTAAAACAGACCTTCACATCAATCACAGCCTCCCCAGGTGTCACAACCTACATTAGCCCAGTCAAGAATGCACTCCTTCTAAGTTAGTCATCCCATCACTCTAAGAGAATAATAAATCCCTAATAGTCCCCCTTTTCACACCTAATAAGGTGTGATTCAAAAAATAAGAAAACACAGATTGTCATTCATTATAATACAATACAAACAAAAAATCACACTTTTATTAATAGGCCATAATGTTACTAAAAATGCAAACCCTCAGTTCATCTACACCCCACTTGCAAATTGTTACCAGTCACCAAGGAACTTCAAACCATCACATAAGAAAAGACAAACATTCACATGGTTAACTTGATTAATAAAGCATAAAACACAGGATTAATAGAACACAAAACATAAGACTATTAAAACATAAAACACAAACAGAGAAGTATATTTTGGCCCCCTTTAGACACCCTCTAGTGTCACTCCACCAAGCCTGGTAGGTCATATCCTCAATTCCTTGGTTGGAGTCCAGGATTGGGCCTTATCTCACCATCTGTGGGAAATCACCTTCTCCATCTCCTTTCTCACCAAACCTCAGACACAGGAAATAAGACAACATCCACAAAGAACAAGTATACCCATAGAAGCTATAACTTCACCCAGAATAGTTACAACAATAGTTTTCCATTTATCAAATATGTTATCAATCCAACCTTTTATGGAGCTATCAATACCAGAGTTCTCAGATAGTTTGTTTGTCAGCGTAGTTACTCCCATGAAGCTCTTTTGTCACTGACTCGTCCGGTGCTATATTGTTTGAGGATGAAAATACAGCACATAGATCCAAACAGAACACAAACTCCGCCCCTCTCAGCCAAAAGCATATCTAACGCTATTCTATTCTGCTTTGTCATTAAGATAGTTGCCACTGTTTGCTCATCTAATCCCTTTATTGCATCACAAGTGTGGTTTATAAATCTTTGCTGGTTATAGTAAATATAATTTATCCAATCTATGTTTTTATTAATTGTTGACCAACAAAAATACTTGATTCAAACTCAACTGCGGTCTGATTCCTAGCTTTGAATTGTTCTGGAACCTCTCGAGTTACTCCTATCCCATCAAAGGATCCTTTCATCAAAGGATCCCAGGAGGAGGTCCTACTTTCTATTTGACAACTCACCAGTCTCTGACACGTTTGTTTGTTTACATATGTAGTTGAGTTCACAATCAGTTATCACCACACAACCATCAGATGTCAGCACGGGCCTGGTTTTAGTTCCTACAATCCTCTGTCTGCAACAAAGAGGAGATTAGTCATGTTCTCTTTCAGTTGTGATATTCTCTGTGTAGGAGCAGAGCTAAGATGCCCTACTATGTATCCTATCTTACTAGTCCTAGAAAAAGAATTACAATCCCCTGAGACTTCAAACGTAGGCAACCTAGGTCGGAATGAGTTTGTTATCGGGGGATACAGATAGTTCAAGTTACTACAAGACTCTTTCACCACATTCCCAGGTGGTTTGCATGGGGATAAACCTGTTTTTGCGTACTTCAGACTTTCAGACAGTACCTACCCTTCTATGGGTCGCACTGCCATTTCTGGTAATTCCCTACCCTCACAACACTACACCTGTCCCCAAACTGTGTATGGAGATTTACATATCCCCCACGCTCTCGATATGAGCAACTACATAGTCCCAGGATGTACACGACGACACACATATAGTGATGTCCTCCCCTAAAGTCCCTAATCTTCCCCTTTTCCTACGTCTAGCTGTCTCCTATGCCTTCATAGACTGTGCTCAGGTATTATTCTATCAACTTGTTTTAGGTTAACTACTACTTTCGGCTGATCAGAAGGGTTTGAGTGTGTTAGGAATATGGCCCCCACAATCAGACAGCTACCTACCGTCAGGAAACCTGTGAATCCCCACCCTTGCCCTGAGAACATGTCAGATGCCAGAGGCCAACCCATTGCTTCACCTTCTATCGAACTCACACAGGGATGATCAGACAGGGTAAGGGAATCTTCGTTAAGGAGCCAACCCCCGGACCCTTGTGGCGATCGGATCTTTCTCCTAACTCTGTGTTTGTTCGTCAGGTGTAGCTGGGTTTACCTTTTTGCAGTGTGTGACATGCACCCAGATTGATCTAATAGGACTTGATAGGGCCCTTCCCAACAGGCCTGCTTCCAGTTTTTCTTCTTTTTAGGGACTGGATCCACACCCAGTCTCCTGGTTAGATAGAGTGGGTCACCTTCTCCTTTAGTTCACCTGTGGGGCACAAAACCTCTGACATACGGGTGTGGTTAATAAACTATCTTCACACATACATGTTGAGCTCTCAATTTCTATTGTTGTTTATTTTTTTATTTTATTTTTATTTAATCCTATCATTATTATTTAATCCTATCATTATTATTTAATCCTATCATTCCCCCTTTTTGACACATGATTTGCCCATGTGTCAATATTACCACCTTTCTAAACCATTTCTTATGTAATTTATCATCCTATTGCCATGCCTGTCCTTTTTTAGATTATCTTTTGCTCCTTTATTGCTCCTCCCACTTCCTTTGTCTTTTATGGAAGCTAAATTCAACTTTCATCCAGTTCAGAATCAATTAGTAATCCAATCAATCAATCTCTTATCTTATAAAAACACTTATGTTTAGTTCAAACTCTGTTCTACCCAGGCTCTCCCGGGCTTGACCTGAAGACTAATTGTTGGACATGACAAGTCTATTTTTTAAGTCACCTAAGTCTTCTGTCTAGCAACAAAGAATAAAAATCTCTATGTTCATGATTAACCCAGTTATATCTAATAGCCCACCAAAAAACTTCATCTTTAAATCACTACCAATGTCATATCCCTTGTTACTCTCTACCATTTGGATAACATCCCTGATGTATGTATGCCTCCTTAGAGTTCCAAATTACTTTACCATGGGCTACCATTGCCTTCCCATAGATAAGATCACTTAATTTACCCGTATGCAGTACATAATGGAGTACGCAAACTTTACAGCACTTTATCATTACCAATAAGCTCATCATTTGTTTTTATTTTAACGGTTTTGGCATTTAAATATAGCAGTTTTCCTGGATGAATTTAACATTCGCCCCTCCTGTGTTATAGTGTGTCCTAGGTAAATGACCTCGATCTACCAAAGTTTAAGTTTCTTTCTGCTCACTTTGTGTCCCTGTTCTTCCAGGAAGGTTAACAATTGGATTGTATCCCTCTTACATCCCTCCTGAGTGGGATTAGCCAATAGAATATCATCTATATAAACTAACATTTTCATCCTTCCCTATGTTCAAACTTTCCCAAATTATTAGTTATAGCCTGGTCTAAGATTGTAAGACTTTCTGAGTAGCCTTGAGGTATCCTAGCCTAAGTCCATTTCCTTCCCTGAAAAGTAAAGCCAAACCACCCCTGACTATCCGGATGAACTTGGATGCTAAAGAAAGCATTAGCTAAATCTATCACTGTAAAATAGGAGTTCTCTGGTTTCAATTGGTTCAGCATTGTATGTGGATCTGTACACATTGAACTCTGGGAATGATATTTCCATTAAACTAACTGTAAGTCCATGACCATCCTCCAGTCGGCGCTAGGTGCCTCCTTTCTAACAGGAAATATTGGAGAGTTTCATTGTACCTCATCTCCAGGAATTATCACCCCTCCCTTAAGTAAATGCTCAAATGTAGGTGTTATCCCTTTTATTGCTTCTGGTTTCATAGTATATTGCTTTTGGTATGGTCTATTATCGAATCGAGGAATCACTTGTACTGGAGCTACCCCCTTTATTAGTCCTACATTTGTTGTCCTTGTGACCATAATTTGAACAGAATTGCTGCTAACTCACCCTCCTGTACCTGAGTTAAGAAAATCTCTTCCTGTCATCCGTTAAAACTTATCTCCAGATGGACACTGGGCTGGGTTTTTGCTCTCCCATTTAACTTTATTCTATATCTCCCAGTGGAGTGGCCATACTGATCCCCATTTGGTGTATTCTGCCAATCAGTAATGTTTTTCCCTTGTTTTATATATTTACCTAGTGATAAACATTCCTCTGAATGTTCTTTCACTAGGGCACCATGGGGGCTCCACCTTTCTCTGTACAGCCTCTGGCTCTGTGAACACATTTTAACCCAATTTGAAAAAACAACAATCACAAATAGCCAGGCCTCACTCAATTTAATAGCTCACTTTTATAACCTAAATTCTGCCTAACTGAGATGAGCTAATCTCTTTCTCCTAGTTATATTCTAAAGATGGTAGTACACACAAAACATGATAGATATTCCCAGTCTTAACCCATCAATAATTGTTTGTATCATTCTAATTCCTCCTAACTAATCCATTAAACCACTCAAAATTCCTCGAGTATACAATGATTATTTAATTGATTACCCTAACTCTGCTACATGTGATCTCATCTCAAATGATCCATTTATCAATTATTTATTCAACCCCCTAGGAAAACCTGTCTTCCCTTCTATTGTTCCTATCCTCCCTGTAAATGTCATATTTGAGTTTTTAGCCAATACAATCACAGTTACATCAAATGTTCCCTCATTTAATGGTATTTTCTTTCTAATATAACTTCCCTAAATGAGATTAAATCCCCTGTCTTCCTATACTATCCTTATATCATTACTGGATCAATGATAATAACTGTAATAACTATCAATAATACTTGTAATAACTAATTCACATTAAATTGTGTCTTTTTTCTGATTATGCTACAATTGTAGCCTATTTTATCACCCCAGTCCAAAATATAAGTTTATGTAACAAATCCATAACCCACTACAGGCTGCCGCTATTTCCCCAGCACAACAGCCAATGCATACTTGCATCCTAACCTAAATAAATTATCGTTCCAAAATGGTCCATCTATCTTGTATTTCCCCGCTAACCCATTTCAGTTCGCTATTCAATGTATTTAACTGTTCTCTTTAGATTATGCCCTAATTAATCAAACAAATACGTGTTATCATTTATCAGCATACGCTTAATGACATTCCTACCATCTGAACTCTCTCTCACCCCTCCCCTTGCTCCTTCCTACACAACGGGGAAGGCGCAAGGGGACCTTGTAACACATCCTCAGACCCTTCTAGAACACTTCCACTCAAGCCATCTAATTCAACCTTCCACATCTCTCAATCCACGTAGTAATCTAGGTCTATTGCCCCAATGCGAAAGCTTTGTCTACTGTCCCTACCTGTGTTCGAACCAGGGACAACGCCAGTCACTTCACACCATCTGCGATGCTCTCAAAGTAACTACTTCCAGTTCATAGAGCAAGTGACGTCACCAAATGAAAATCGCAGTAGCTTTCACCTCAGCAAAAAACTATCTCTCTCTTTGATTCCCTATTGTATAATTTAGTTTTTCTATTTACCCCCTAAACACGCTCGCTACAAATACTCCATTCAATATTACCAAACCAAATACTCCATCGTACCCATTCAATCAACACATCAGCCGTGGAATTCACACTCATAAATGCAGATTATTACTCCATGCCTTGAAATGATAAATAGATTTCCACTAATAGTATATTACAATGATTTCTCATTTTACCCTCTGACACAAAATGAAGTTCCCTCACTGTACTACGTTAGCTCTACCATGATAATTAGTTCAATTTAACCCTCTATTTGTTTTGTACTATATTATACATTACGTCTAAAACAACATTACTTATGGTCAGTTTATTCCGCCATCATATTATCCAACAACGCCACAATCTTAAACTCATATGGGGCGGCTGGCAGTTTAGTGACCAATTTCGCCGCACCAACAACCGAGAGGTCGCCGGTTCCAATCCCCGAGCCGACCAGGCGAAAAATCTGCCGATGTGCCCTCGAGCAAGGCACTCAACCCCAATTGCTCCCATAAATCGCTCTAAACAAGAGCGTCTGCCAAATTACCAAAAACGCAAATGTGAATATTCTCTACTCTCTCACCCAACGCACGTCTGCGTTCGGTGAGCAAGTCTAGAACACCCTCTCGTCAGAAACCCACATGCGTTCCCAGCCATCTCCCAGTCTTTTCATGGCTCCAAAAGCCACACTTTCGCTCTCTCCAGCCCCTCCCCTCGCAACTCTACCTTTTTGAGGAGCTGTGAGGAGCTGCTTCTCGTCCCAGCGCGCCTCCAATATTCCGCCGTTACTCAAAGTACTCCAGTCTATTTATTTAAATCAAATAATTCCCACCTAATTAGTTAAAGTTGGTGCACGTTTATAACCCGAATTATTTCGCTCTAATTGTTTAACCAGTATTTTGCACGGTCAAACATCAAACGTTAAATCAAATAATAAACCAAATAGCCCAAACCAAGCACATAAACCAGTATTATTCTACGTCAAACATCAAACCTCAAATCAAATACTAAACCGAATTGTTTCGACACAACTATTCAAAAGCAGTATTATGCTATTTCAAACACCAAACGTTATATTTCAATATATCAATTCAACCGTTTTAGTTCAGTCACACTCATTCTTAACTTTTCATTTCATGTTTTCGATTGTTACTGACGGGTTATATGGTTTGAGTAACCACAAATCCAACATTTATTCCCAAATTATACCGTTTGGTCAGCCACAAACGTCTTATGATTCCCAATTTGTTTTCTATCAAGGTATACAGGTTTATCATTCACACTTTCATGCATACGACAACACTCACACTTTCTAACTTTTATAGTACCTCCTATGGGTGTTTTTTGTTAACGTTTGCACAATTTAAACTTTATTTCCTAATTGTAATTGTCATTATTTACTGTTTTAAAATATTGTTTGTATTCTCAGCCAAAAATGGTACACAGTTAAACGTAGTATACAGTTATCACACAGCAAAAATAGTACACAATTATCGCACTCACTCACAATACACAGTCATAATCCTATCACACAGTCAAATATGTCACACAGTCATAAATGACACACTTATATCCCACACACAATCAAATGTGGGCACACAGGCGCGCCTATTTTATTCAAAACACTGTGCTGAACCTAGCCGCAACCCTTAGTTACGGACCTTGCCAGTCACCAGTATTATCTAAAATTTCCCGAACCTAGCCGTATCTCAGTTACGGACCTTGCCGGTGTAATTCTTCGAACCTAGCCGTACTGTAGTTACGAACCTTGTCGATAGTAATTACTTAAACCAATTATTCCCTATATCTAAAATTTCCCGAACCTAGCCGTATCTCAGTTACGGACCTTGCCGGTGTAATTCTCCGAACCTAGCCGTACTGTAGTTACGGACCTTGCCGATAGCAATTACTAAATCAATTATTCCCTGTATCTTCGAACCTAGCCGTACCCTCTCACAGTTACGGACCTTGCCGATAGCAATTACTAAATCAATTATTCCCTGTATCTTCGAACCTAGCCGTACCCTCGCAGTTACGGACCTTGCCGATAGCAATTACTAAATCAATTATTCCCTGTATCTTCGAACCTAGCCGTACCCTCGCAGTTACGGACCTTGCCGATAGCAATTACTAAATCAATTATTCCCTGTATCTTCGAACCTAGCCGTACCCTCGCAGTTACGGACCTTGCCGATAGATGTCAGTATTTTCTCCGAACCTAGCCGTACCCTCGTAGTTACGGACCTTGCCGGTAGAACAAATACTCTCTGGTACCATGGGTTAAACATCACATTTACCAAAGGTTCTGCATGTCACAATATTGTGCTTATCTACTCATAATAGTTTCATAATTTAGTTCACTTACATCAGACAGTTGTTTCACAAAATTAATTTGGATAAAGCCAATGTGCAGATCTTTGGTTATTTAACAACAGGTATCTGCTTACCTTTTTAGAAGCCCGGGCAGTTTGTGAAACATACGGTTCGATGAAAGAGTTGACCAAATGTGCCGGACATTACCCAGCAAAGTCCCTTCTACCAGATCACGTCGGGGTCACCAATTGTCAATGTTGCGTCAATTCAAATCTGGCATTAGGAACAAAAGAGGTCAAGACGACTTCTAAGTTATACTAGTTATTTTAATTAATGCAAAAACCTTCAATGGTAAATATGATGTTTCGTATATACGGGCTCTCTGAGATGCCTCGCAGGACACCCCAGAGAACTAACACATTGTTTTCAGAAACAATACCCAAATACCCTGACAGAAAGTTTCCCACTTCTCTGCTGGCCAATTAGAGTAAAGACTTGAGCGTGGTTTAAAGTTTCTCAGCCAATCCTAGGTTCATGGGGTTGGTCTCATCTCCTCGGCGCCATTTGTTGCACACTACAGCCAGGCACAAGATTATCATAACATTCTATCATAGTGAGAAGAGCCAGCTCCCTTAGACATCATTCCTATGTCAAAGGAAGACTTACAGCTCATAAAGAACCATTATAGACTAGCATTTGAAGACACAATCCTTATCTTATTTTACACACTAAAACAGACCTTCACATCAATCACAGCCTCCCCAGGTGTCACAACCTACATTAGCCCAGTCAAGAATGCACTCCTTCTAAGTTAGTCATCCCATCACTCTAAGAGAATAATAAATCCCTAATACTACCCTTCAATATTCTTCCCTCTTCTCTTCATTCCACTCTATGTTGCCAACTATTTAGCAGCAAAAAGTGCTATTGGCTGCTTGATCTGTCGCTAAAGTTGCTAGATTCCATCTTACCCTCCTCCCCTCTCCCCTTGTGCTTCTCTGCCTGTGTGTGCACCGTTGCTGTGACTATTGCACAGACAGCTGTGTGAAAAGTCCCCAAATGCTATAAAACGTTAGAGACAACTGGAAGGCAGCTTGATAGTAGCTGAATTTGTCATTAGGCTCTTTCACAAACAGTTGCTGGAGAAAACTGAAAACTTGCCAAATTGTTGCTAAATTGTTAACACTCGGCTCTAGATTCTATTTCTGTTCATTTCACCCCTCCTGTGATGTGAAGGATATGCAGGGGCACATGTGCAATGTTCAAACTATAGCCCATCTCAAGCATGGGTGGTTGAGTGGTAGAATTCTCGCCTGCCACGCAGGGCCCGGGTTCTATTCCCGACCAGTGCATGGATCCTTTTGAAACATTGCAGGGTTTGCTTGGTTAAGAATAATAAAAACAGCAACTATGTATACACTTGCAAACAAAACACTAGCTTTAAGAGTAGACTAGAAACTATCTGTGTATACCTGAAGTTCCTTGTACGAGTGTTGTCACGATACCAGAATTGTACGTTTAGTATCACGATACTCAATACCACAGGCAAAGAAAAGGCATATTAGCCAAAGTCACAGAATGGCACTTGATCCTGACAGATAAACTCAGCTAATGCGGTTCAATCTTTATGCATTGTTTGAGCTCAACATCACATTACATTATACTTTTTTACGTTAACATTTGTCAGAGGCAGCCATGTATGCATTAATGAATCAATGATACAGTCAATTTGACTTTGTTTTTACCAATCTAACTACATCAAATAATTGTAATCATTTATTTGAATGGTAAATCGCTATGTAGCTTAGGCCTATTCAAAATACAGGTGAATGCATATTCAATAGTAGTGCATGCATGCATTGAGTTATTGAGCTTGTTTTGGCAGATTTCATGGGGCTACAGATGACAAACAGTCTGGTTACCTTCCATTTGGGACTTATTGTACTGATCAACAACATTTGCATAGAAGTAGCTTATTTTATAAAACTGCGCACTGTCTCTTTAACCAGTGATGACATCATTCAGGAGGAAAGACAGGGAGCCTTGATCCACGAGACACAATTGACAGAAGTACCGAAAGTAACAAAAATCCGATGAACAAACTGTTGTCTAATATCGGGGGAAAAAAACTATGTTTCGGGTACACCGTGCAACACTACCGTGTACACAAGGTCCAAAGAGAATTTGGCTTCCGCTCTAGCCCAAAAAGAGACTGTATATACAGTTGGGAGAGGGTGGAGCAGGGGGCTGTTGCACTAGGTGCCCGTGGAGTAGTTGTTGTGGGGGGGTAGGTGCCTTGCTCAAGGGAGCAATGGCACCTAGAATTTGATACCAGCAACCCTCCGATTGCAAGCTCACTTGCCGACAGATTCTTCCAGTCAAGACTCGGGATTGTAATTGGCAACACTACCTGCCGCCCTAAAATGTAACATGCATTGGCCGGGAATCGAACCCGGGCCTCCCGCGGGCGGGAGCCGAGGATTCTTTAGCTAAAGTGCCCTAAAGCGTTTCCCATTCATTCCCTATGGTAGTGCTAAACCACTACGGATGCAATATATGTATGGCCACGTATGCCCTCCGAGGCGCTGTGGCAGGTTTTACGCAAGAGGTGGCGAAGATAATAGCCGAATTACAACGAACCACAACAAACACCCGGGAACAACTCATCTGAGCCTTATTTACTTTTTCTGATTCGTGAATTTCTTTTACATTTCAGCATTTGATCCGAGCATTTTACGTTTTGTTACATTAGCGGTTTTAGCTACGTCAGACACACAACAGCTTCTAATTCGTAAGGACTGCCAAAGGTAAGTCGTGTTTTTACATACAAAATATGAGTTCTTTATCATCGATTGTCTTTTTTTTTATTTGTCTTCGGATCTTTTAATAATGCAATAATAGTAAATACAGCGGATATTCAGAGTAATTTTGTTAGAACGTAATCTGAATGAAACGTGGACTTGTGGAAACTATACGTTTCTCATATATATTTGTAAGTATTATAGTATTATAGCGCGATCTAAATAAACAAGTATTCTATGTTTTCACGAATTATACAATGTGAATGCGTTCATAATAAGTCACTTAAATGATGTAGCTATTTCTGTATAGATATTACAGAATAGTCTGAAAGCTATAGTTCATAATAAAGTTAATTACAAGATTGTTAATTGTTAATTACTATTGCAAGTGTTGTCCAGTGTATATGTGGGGAGGGGTATTGGTTTGTCCAGATGAGGTTGTGTATATTTGGGGATTGGTTATAGATCTGTATAGTTGAAGGTTGTGTGTGTATATTATACATTGTACTGTATAATTAGTACATTAGCCTGAAAGGTATCATTAAAAATAATTAAATAATTAATTTTGTTTACTCTTTGCTTCATCATTTAGATTAACATGTCACACAGGCCTTCGGTGTTTTTCCCTGGCAAGGTCCAAGTTACCTTTCGAGAGGCGCGTTAGGTTACCTTCTACAAGTCCCCTCTGATGCCGCCAAGAAGATCAAAGACAACCCTTCTATGCAGGACAAGTCTGCTCCTCTGAAGGAAGAGGTTGTCAGGAAGAATGCCATCAGCGTTGTCTTACAAAGAGGGGGGGATGTGTCAGATAAAGCTGAGGTGTTGGGGGAGTACATACTACAGTTTGGGAAGTACAGAGGCAAGTCCTTCAGGTGGCTGCTGGAAAATGATGTTGGATACACTATGTACCTCATCAAAAAATTTGGAAAAAGAAAAAGAGGCAGGCCATTTCAGTACAGAGGGGAGCAGCAAAATCAGTTTGCAGTCCTTTTGGAATATGCCATGAGCTTCAAAGATATTGAGGAGCTTTCAAAGTTTGAGTCTCACAAAACGAATTCTCCCGCTGTGACCTCAGATTGTGACACTCTGGTTGGCTTTGGTAATCGGGCCAAAAGTACATGGGGAGAAATATGGGAGAGCAGAGCTGCTGGGTAGGCTTTCTTCATTATGTCAAGGAAATGTGGTACAGGTTCAAAAATGCACAAACTGCAGCAGTACCTGCTAATGAAAAAGAGTCATTGCCATCAACCGTTACATCACCAGCCTCTACTGCAACTCCTTACTCCCAAGGTATGTCAAAAGTAAACACAAATCATCTGAAAAATATTGCTTGTGGCATCATATATCTTTTTTGGTTTTCATTATGTTTTATTGCATAGCAATGGATGAATGAAGTTTTCCTGGAGAAAGCTATACTGAGTATTTCACCTTCCAAAATCCAGACCATGCTCTGAGTTAAACATGTTTTCTATGTATTTTTAAACACATAACCATTTTACTGAGTTTCCATTTGAGTTAGGAATGTAAGGATTATTCAACAAATAGTTGTGCTACATTTGTGAGGAATTATTGTCACTTATTTTCTAGCTATTTTGACAACTACATTAACTATTGTGTATCGTTGCTACTTTAGGCAAATTACTTCAAATCTACTCATTGTAAACTGTAATGTAACTGCTTGCAACCAAGATCATGTGTGTGTATGTTAAACTTTATTTCAGATTCACCAGCATCAGCAGCTGTAGGAGCACCATCTGTGTCTACTGGCAGAGGTTTTTCTCCATCAGTTTGGCAGGACTATTCACTGAATTATTCTGCCTAACAATATACCTTGGTTATTATTTTGGCCTTGTTCTGGCTTTGTTCTGGCTATGTTCTGGCCATGTTCCTAATTGTTATTTTGCTTGTGTTCTACTAACAAAATCAAAAGGACATGTTCATGACAACATGTCCATCAAAACCTCCGTCTCCATGAGGGTAAGTGTTCATTTGAGTTCCCTTTTTGCATGTCCTCTGAATTTCTGTGCATGTGCATGTATGATATATTTAGTCTACAAGGTCATTCAATTGTGTATTTGTGAAATAAGTGTACTATAAGTAAGTAATCACTGTAGTCTACATGTTGATTTTTTACCTTTTGGTATTTGTGATTCCAGCACCAACACACCCTGCACGTCAGCCTGGGCCGCCAGCACCAACACGCCCTGCATCTCAGCCTGTGCCACCAGCATCAACACGCCCTGCATCTCAGCCTGTGCCACCAGCATCAACACGCCCTGCATCTCAGCCTGTGCCACCAGCATCAACACGCCCTGCATCTCAGCCTGTGCCACCAGCATCAACACGCCCTGCATCTCAGCCTGTGCCACCAGCATCAACACGCCCTGCATCTCAGCCTGTGCCACCAGCATCAACACGCCCTGCATCTCAGCCTGTGCCACCAGCATCAACACGCCCTGCATCTCAGCCTGTGCCACCAGCATCAACACGCCCTGCATCTCAGCCTGTGCCGCCAGCATCAACACACCCTGGATTTCCACCCTCACTTCCACTGCCCAGATATGACCAAGAAATGATTCACTGGAACTGCTCTCAACAGCAAAAGGTATGGATGAAGATGGAGCTGGAAGCCATGGGACTGTGGCCGGGAAGTCCACCTGTGAGGCACCTTACTAACTCTGTCTCTTTGTGGCGTCTACCACCTCAGCCTGAGCTCATTGAGACTGCCTGTGGGCTTCCATCCCCCAAATATTTCCAGCTACATCCATTCTTCATCTGGAAACCAGAGAATGACAGCATCATGGGAAGGCTGAGAAACAATTATGTTCTCCCATGTCTTCACAGTTGTTCTCGACCACAGATAACTTCATCAGGTGTAGGAAGGCCTCGAGTGGTTGTTGGCATTGTCAATCAATATTACTTGTTTGCATCTCGGCTTTGCTGCAAAGCATGCAAAAGGAATTGGTTTGCTGACAATCCTCTGTGGCTGGCAAAGCTCCCTAAAAGGTATACCAACATGTTGCCAGCCCTCCTTACCTACAAGAAAGCGATCTGTAAATCTGTGGTAGATGAATTAAGACGCACTGCAAAATCCCCAAATGACATGGCCAATCAGCTGATGGAGATGATGCACCTAAAGTATGAAAGAGCAAACCTGGCCTACCTGCTAAGTGTGCAGAACATCAAGGATGCTGAGGCAGGGTTGTATGGTCAGAGCACCATCAGCAAATACCTGAGGAGGGACAGTACACCTGCTGCATTTGGGGGGTATGAAGACACAGACGGCTGGTGTGGAATGTCTGTGTCGTCATATTACCTTACAGACTGTCTTCTGCAGGAGTTTCAGAGGCAGGAGCCATCAATCACGCAGCTCTTACAGGGCACATTTGGACAGGTGTTGAGATCCGACCACACCCGGAAGATTGCCAGGAAAGTCACTCTTACATCAGGCACAATGTCATCTTATGCTGTGATGAACGAGAACTGGATGATCATCTCTTGGGTGATGGTGCAGTCCGAGAGTGAAAGGTCTTTGGAGCCCATGTATGAAGGTCTGGCCACACGCTACACTGCTGCTGGAATTGAAAAGGCCAATTACCATTGGGTGGACAGGTATTTATTATATAATTTGTTTAACAATTGTATAAGCCTTTTCAGCTTACATATGTTATTTAATGATATTAATAATTTCATTTAAATCTCAAATAGGGAAGAAAATTCATTATATATTTAATCATGTAACTTTTTTTTAATCCTCTTCTATTTCTGGACATTGTTATGTTTCTTTGTACATAGGGACTGCTGTGCAGCCTTCAGGGTCCAGAATTCTCATCCAGCTGAGCACCTTTTGAGGGAAGCCTGGAGGACTACAGAGGCTACTGTTGCAGAGGTGACATCCGGGGACTTGACCAACATCTGTGCTTCGAGGTCAAAGTTTAATGAGTTCATCTCTGTAAAGCTGGACTTGTTCCACTGTATGAGACGATTCTGCCGGGAGTGTGTCTCAGAGCATCATTCCTTATACAGCTCTTTCTGTCAGTTCCTCTCGGCTGCCTTCACAATTGTGGATCAGCAGGATCTGAAGAGACTGAAGGAGGCCTATGTCTTCTGTGGGATCGTGCCAGCAAATCCAACAAAGCAGCATATCCGGGAGCACTGCAGGACAAAGATCCCTCAGCCACGAGAGCTTGTGAAGAGAGTGGAAGAAGTTCTCCTTCACTTCCACCTGTTAAAAGATGTAAATGACATCCCTCTCTTCAAACCGTCCATGCTGAAAGCCTGGAGGATCCAGCGAGTCCACATGCTGAGGGGCTGTCTCAGTGACCCAGAACAGGAGGATGGGATTCTGTACAGATACGGTGGCACGCTGCAACTCAACCATGTCCAGGGTGAAGGGGCATCTGTGCCCGTGTGGATTCCAATCAGAGGCACTTCACAGCAAGAGGGCTACCACTTCCACCAGGCTCAGTGGGTGACTGGGAACAAAGTCTCCCCAGAGTTATTTCAGGCCCAGGGTATGACTGGTGTGGCACGCTGGAATTTCCAGAGATTGGTGGATCTCAAACAGCCGGGTGTGGTTTTGCCTGCAGTGTTTGACCCACTACTGATCACAGACTTGAACATGGCCTCTGTGAATGTGACGGGGAGCGCCAAATATCCAGCACTACAAGTCTCCAACAGGGACACGGGAGAGAGGTTTGGACTCAAGTACGTTGAGCAAGGGTGCCGTGCTGTTCCTCTCGACTGGGAAAAGCACAGATCTCAGAAGAGGACAGACATGTCCGTATTCCTGACCCCTCTCCCTGTTGAGAAATGTCAACCCTCAGCAACACAGCTGCCGCCGACTGTCAGATTTCCTGATTCTGCAGCTCCTGCTACTGAGGCTTTAAAGAGAGAAAGCACTGAGGAGCCCCAGATGGACATAGGTAATTCAGAATAATACCACAAACATAGGCATATCTCTCTCACACTAACTCAGTCACACGCACCTAAATATGCTTGCAGACACATGCATTCTGCATAATTACTTTCACTGAAGAACTGTTCCTCTCTTTCAGATCTGCCCTGCACACCTCCACTGCCTATGACCGCCTCACCAAGAAGTGCACGCACGGGGCCTATCAAGACTGGTGGCCGGGTCTTTGTGTTGGACCACAATCGGTGGCCTGGCCCAATGAGGGTGGCTATTGATGGTCTGCTTGCCAGGCATCATGGACAGAAGGACATGCTGAAACTGGTGGACTTTGACTATGCTTCCATGGTGCAAAGTTCATGTGCAGACCCCAACAGCCTGCTTCACCCAACCACCAAACACCACATTGGAAGGTATATTAAACACCTGGCCAAATTAAAAAACACCAGTTCCTCCCTTAACACCAGTCCTGAAAAGCTCTTGGAGACCCAACAACTGTGGCAGCACTTAACCATGGGTAGTGACACAACCTGTGTCCCTGTAACAGCACTCCCACCTGCAGTTGTGAACCCACCCGCACTGCCCACACAAAATGCTCCTCTTACTGAAGCTGCCATAGAGAAAATTGTTTTGGGACTGATGGAAAAGCAGCAACAGTCAGAGCAACAACAGCAGCAAAAGAAAAAAATGACAAAAACCTGCCTTTCATGTGGCCAACCCAAGTCCCGTTACATGAATGATGGCTCCTCAATTCATTATTTTTATCAGAGTGGGCATGTTAGGTACTTCTACTGCTCCACAAAAGTATTTAAAACATATGGAGCAGAGGGCCTCTACAAACCCCAAAATGTCTTTTGAGGATTTCATGTCAACACCCTTCTTTCAACAAGAACTTGAATCCATAAAACAGAAAGTGGAACAACAGAAGGACAAACAAAAGAGGAAGTCAGCAGATGTGGTACCCTCTGGCCGTTTGTGCAGGTTCTGCCATTTGGAACTAAAACAGGGCCCTAATAGTCCTCACATTCACACAGGGTTCCCCGGAGTGGCAGGGAAATATATTTATTGTCCTGCCAAGCTGTTCTCCCTCTACCAGGCCAAGGGTATGGAGAAAGAAATGACCTGGAAGGAGTTCCAGGCATCTGTTTTTATCATGATGAAAAGAAAAGATGGATGGATGAAAAGAGGAAATGTTGATTTACACACACACACACGCATCCACACACACACACACACAAACAAACAAAATGGCCATAATCTTTTAATAAAACAATTTTGAAGTTCAATACAATTCTCTTGCCTTTAATTCATGTTTACATATTGAACATACTGTACATGAAGTCAGACAGGGTTGCTTATAATTACATTGTGGCACAAGGTACATGAAAAATCAACTGACAGAAAAATTTGGTTTGTGTAACCCTAAATCTAAGTTAAGATTGGCAAGGAGGTCAAAGGCTGGTCTGTGCATTCAAGTCGACTGCAGGGCTGAAGAAGGTTTTTACCAGGTCATCGGATGAAGTACTTTTGTTTCCTCAACAGGTAGGGCTGATAAGTAAGAATAATCCACTGCAATCTTTAACTGAAGAGGAAAATCTTATGGTAGAATATGTGCAGTACATAAATGTGTTAATTATTTTGAAAGGTGTTATCTTTAAATTAATTTCACATCAGCATAAATGAATGAAGTAATTTGGTCTTTAAAATAACACTTTCACAAAAGCAGAAAATCCCATTACAAAATACTATTATTTTAATACACTGGATATAAACTAGTACACCTGAAATAAGATGGGGAATGTATAATATTTTGAATACATTTGGAGTATATTATCAATGTTCTGAAATATTATTCATCAATCATATGTTATCAGTATACAAAAATAGCAAGTAAAAGTGGGTCTATATTAAAACACTGAATTATACTTATACTAAATAGTATAGTAAATATAACTATTTAGTGTACAAAGGTACAATATAAACGTTCCAAGTAATACACTTCAAGTACACTGTGTTTTGGGCTTGGGAAAATACACTGCATGATCAAATAAAACCAATAGTGACAAAATCTAATTATAATCTATCATTCAATTCCCCAATACATGGGGAAAAATATCAGAATACAGTTTCCTTGTTTAGAATTGAACCCCCAATAAAAACGTTTCAAGAAAAAGGCAGCCTGAAAAAAATAAAAAGAGCCCTAAAGCGTTTCCCATTCATTCTCTATGGTAGTCCTAAACCACTACGGATGTAATATATTTTCGGCCACACACTGATTCAGTGGCGCTGTTTCGACAAAACGGCTGTTACAGCTATACGCGACTGGCCCGCGGGTGGCAGGCG
>NW_025536145.1:0-67631 GCF_020615455.1 Coregonus clupeaformis | reverse complement strand
TATACACCACTCCTGTCTGGCCTTATATACACAATCTGGTCTTATATACACACCCTGTCTGGCCTTATAAACACACCCTGTCTAACCTTATATACACACCCTGTCTGGCCTTAGAACCACACCCTGTCTGGCCTATATACATACCCTCGTCTGGTCTTATATACACACCTGTCTGGCCTTATATACACAACCCTGTCTGGTCTTAGTATACATACCTCCTGTCTGGTCTTATATATTCACACCCTCCTGTCTGGCCTTATATACACCCTGTCTGGCCTTATGTATACAAATTCTGTCTGGCCCTATATACACACCCTGTCTGGCCTTATATACACCCTGTCTGGCTCTATACACACCCTGCCTGGCTCATATACACACCTGTCTGGCCTTATAACACACCCTGTCTGCCTTTATATACACACTCTATCTGGCCTTATATACACACCCCCATGGTCTGCCTTATATACACACCCTGTCTGGCCTTATATACACGCTGTCTGGCCTTATATACATACCCTGTCTGGTCTATTCACACCCTGTCTGGCCTTATATACACACCCTGTCTGGCCTTATATACATACCCTGTCTGGTCTTATATACACACCCTGTCTGGCCTTATATACACACTTTGTCTGGTCTTATATTCACAATTTCTGTCTGGGCCTCTCTATATACATACCTCAATCTGGTCTTATACACCTCACCTGGCCTATATACATAAATTGCCTAACGAGGATCACACCTGTCGCCTTATATACACACTCCTGTCTAACCTTATATACACACCCTGTCTAATTCATACACACCCTGTCTGGCATTTTTTATACACACTCCTGTCTGGCCTTATATACACCTCTGTTGGTCTTATATATACACACTCTGGGTTCAACTCCATATACAATAATTCTGGACTGGCCTTATATACACTGTCTAAGTAACCTTATATAAACACTCCTGTCTGGGCCTTATATACACCTCCTGTCTGGCCTTATATACACCCTGTCTAACCTTATATACACACCCCAGTTCACACTTTTATATACACCCTGTCTGGCCTCACACCCTGTCTGACCTTATACACACCCTGTCTAACCTTATATACACACAATGTCTGGCCTTATATACAGTATTTAGTCACCAATTGTGTGCCCTCCACTTAAAAAGATGAGCGAGGCCTACCATGATAGGTGGCAGCCAACTTACACAGACAAATTGAGAAAGAAAATCCAGAAAATCACATTGTAATGAATTTCATTGCAAATAAGTATTTACCACCTACAAATAAACAAGATTTCTGGCTCACAGACCTGTAACTTCTTCTTTAAGAGGCTCCTCTGTCCCACTCACTCCGTATTAATGAGACCTGGTTTGAACTCAACATTGCATAAAGACACCTGTCCACAACCTCAAACAAACACACACCCAACTACTATGGCCAAGACCAAAGAGCTAAAAGACACTACAAACAAAATTGTAGACCTGCACCAGGCTGGGAAGACTGAATCTAATAGGTAAAGCAGCTTGGTTTGAAGAACCAACTGTGGGAGCAATTATTAGAAATGGCATACAAAAACCACTGATAATCTCCCCCGATCTGGGCCTCCACGCGAAGATCTCACCCCTGCAAATAAATGATCAAAAAGAACAGGAGCAAAAATCCCAGAACCACACGGTGTGGGGACCTAGTGAATGACCTGCAGAGAGCTGGGACCAAAGTAATAAAGCCTACCATCAGTAACACACTACTGTCAGGACCAAATCCTGCAGTGCCAGACGTGTCCTCTGCTTAAGCCAGTACATGTCCAGGCCCGTCTTGAAGTTTGCTAGAGGCATTTGGATGATCCAGAAGAGGATTGGGAGAATGTTTATATTGGGATGAAACCAAAATATAACTTTTTTGGTAAAAACTCAACTCGTCAATGTTTGGAGGACAAAGAATGCTGAGTTGCATCCAAAGAACACCATACCTACTGAAGCATGGGTTGGAACATCATGCTTTGGGGCTGTTTTTTCTGCAAAGGGACCAGGACGCATCGATCCGTAAAGCAAGTAACGAATGGGCCATGTATCGAGATTTTGAGGAAACCTCCTTCCATCAGCAAGGCCATTGAAGATGAAACGTGGCTGGGTCTTTCAGCAAAAAGCAGATAATGATCCAAACACACTACCTGGCAACGTAAGGAGGGCTTTAAAGAAGACATGATTGGCAACTGGATAAGTCTGCCCCGTGATCTCAACCCCAGGAAATCTTTTGGAGTTGGAAAGTCTGTGCTTGTCAGCGACAGTCCCCAAAACATCACTGCTCTAGAGGAGATCATGGAAGGAGGAAGGGCACAAAATACCAGCAACAGTGTGAAAACCCTGTGAAGACTTACAGAAAACGTTGACCATGTGTCATTAAGCAACAAAGGGTAAAAGTATAATAAAGTATTGAGAAACTTTTGCTATTGACCAAATACTTCTATTTTCCACCATACGTACACAACGATTGCATAAAAATCCTACAAATGTGATTTTCTGGAATTGTTTTTTTTCATTTTGTCTGTCATAGTTGACGCGCACCTATGATGAAAATTATGGTCTTCTCATCTTTTTTAAGTGGGAAATCTCTGTACAATTGGTGGCTGACTAAATACTTTTTTTTCTCCCACTGTATATACACACAAAGCCTCCTTATAAACGTATATCATGTAGTGTTGTGTGGGTTTGGGGGAGGGGGGATGGGGAAAGTGCATTTGCTAGTGGTGGTAAAGGGCTGTATGTGTGCGGCTGTGGGTTAATGCAATATGTGTGGTGTAGGGTGTCAGAGCAGCAGCTGAACGATGCCACAGCCCAGGCTGTAGAGACCAGCAAACTAAAGCAGACGCCGGTCAGTGGAGTATAAACGGTATAACAACTTTATCAACTCAGTGGAGTATAGACGTGCAACAACCTTTATCAACTCCCGTGGGAGTATAGACAGTAACAACCTTTATCGTCAACTCAGTGATATAGACGGTAACAACTTTGTATAACTCAGTGGAGTAAGACTGCAACAACCCTTATCACACCCAGTGGAGTATAGACAGTAACAACCTTTATCAACTCAGTGGAACAAGATCCTTCAACCAGTGGAGCATAGACAGTAACAACCTTTATCAACTCAGTGGAGATATATAATTAATATGTATAGACGGTAACAACTTATTAATCTCCAGTGAGCAGATGCCACCTTTCAACTTGGAGTATAGACAGTAACAACCTTTATCAACTCATAGTGGAGTACAGACGTAACAACAAATATAACGCATGTTTATCAACTCAGTGGAGCAGACGGGGTAAATAACTTATCAATCAGTGGAGTTAACTATAGATATAGACAGTGGCCAAACCTTGTCAACTAGTGAGCAGTGACGGTGAACAACCTTTATCAACTCAGTGGAGTATAGAAAGTAACAACCTTTATCAACTCAGTGGAGAATAGAGTAAAAATAACCTTTATCAACTCAGTGGAGTATAGACGGTAAACAACCTTTTATTCAACTCAGTGGTATAGACAGTATGTACACCTTTTATCAACTCCAGTGGAGTATAGACAGTAATTCAACTTTATCAACTCAGTGAGTATAGACGGTAACAAACTTTTATCAACAGTGGAGTATAGACAGGAATAACCTTTCTAACTCAGTGGAGTGGGGGCTGATGAAACCTGGTCCCGCCCAGCAGTCCTCCCCCGGCATGCACCAAGCCCTGTCTGGACCCTGGTGTGGGAGACCCGACCCGAGAGGGGCTGACGCCTGGTTCCGGCTCGGCAGTCCTCCCGAGGTAGGCACCAAGCCCTGTCTGGACCCTTGGTGTGGGAGTGCCTGCAGCCCCTGGCAAGAGGGCCCGACGTGGCTGGGGCACGGCACCACCGGGTTGGTGCGGTGGTGAGCAGGCACGGCCTTACCGGTCTGGGGAGAGACACGCACTACTGGTTTGCAGTGCGAGGAGCAGGTACGGGCTCTTACTGGCTGAGACACGCACCACCGGTTTGATGCGCAGAGCAGGCACGGGCCGCACCGGCTCCGGGGACACGACACTGGTGGTGCGAGGCAGGCACGGGCGCACCGGCTGGGAGACACGCACCACTGGTTTCCAGCGCGCAGAGCAGGCACGGGCCGTACCGGCCGGGGACATGCACCACCGGTTTGCTGCGAGGAGCAGGCATGAGTCATACCGACTGGAGACACGCACCACCGCGAGGGAGCAGGCACGGGCCGCACCAGCCTGTGAAGGCGAGGGCCAGGAAGCCGCGCGACAGCCCGGTGCCTGGAGCCACACGCCTCAAAGCGAAAGTGTGGAGTTGGTTTATGCAAACCTCGCCAGCCTATGCTCTAAGGACTGAGAGTTGTAGGCGTTAACTCCTCTTCAGCTCCTCCTGTTGTCTGGCCAGCCCCTTCTCAGTGTTCTGGAAACTTGGCTCCTCCCAGCCTCTGCTCTAGGGCTGGTAGTTCTCTGCTGCTGGAGGCTCTTGCTGTTGTGCTTCGGTGCATCCACTGTTCCCTCCTGAGGGGCCTCCACAGCCCTCTGAGGGGAGAGCTCCTGCCCTCTTAACTAACAGCCCCTGGTGTAGAAGGCGTGTGGTCTCCTCTCTCAGAGTACTGAGCTGCAGGTCTTGGAGGCGTTACCTATCATAGCGGCTTCTTCTCAGTAGCTATTCCCCCTCTCCATAATCTGCCCTTCTAGGTCTTCGCTGCTCCGCCAAACCACCCCGTGTGCCCCCCACAAAATGTTTCTTGGGGCCACCTCTTAGCCTTCTCGCGCCGCCTATCCTTTCTGCTGGGCTTCTTCCCCCGCCCAGGTCCCTACACGCCACACATCTCCTCCTCATGTCCAGAATGTCTTTCCCCACCTGTGTCCAGCATGTCTGCTCCTCCTGGCCACGCTGCTTGGTCCGCTGCAGTGGGGTATCTGTCACGCTTTTAAGTATGATCGACCAAGGTGCAGCGTGGTATAAGTACAGCTAAGTTTATTATATTACACACTACAAAATAACAAAATCCAACAGACCGCAGTGAAGTTCAAGAGGCCAAACATCCAACAGCCAAACAGAAACAAAGATCCCAGAACATAGAGGTGTAGACAAAAATTAGGGGCTGCCCAGGAGGATCCCTAATCAGAGACAACGATCAACAGCTGCCTCTGACTGGGCAGAAAACCACACCCGCCAACATAGAAATAGATAAACCCGACTTCACACCTCTGACCAACCTGCCAACTAGAGATCTCAATGTCAGGGCGTGACAGGAGCAAGAGACGGCAACAACCTTATCAACTCAGTGGAGTATAGTGACAGTAACAACCCTTATCAACTCAGTGGAGTATAGACGCAGCAACAACCTTTATCAACTCAGTGGAGCATAGGACAGCAACAACTTTCATCAACTCCAGTGGAGTATAGACGGTAACAACCTTTATTAACTCAGTGGAGGCATAGACAGCATCGAACCTTCTCAACTCAGTGGGAGTATAGACGGTAATAACCTTTGATCAATCAGTGGAGGCGCAGATTAGGGGTGGCACCACTTCCTTTATTAACCCAGTGGAGTATAGACGGGTAACGACTTTTATCAATCAGTGAGAGTAAGGAGACGGATAAACAACCTTTATCAACTCAGTGGGAAAGTATAGACAGGAACAATCCCTTTACTCAACTCCAGTGGAGTATAGACAGTAACACACCTCTTATCAACTCAGTGGAGGAAAGATAGACGGTAACAACCCCTATCAACTCAGTGGAGTATAGACAGTAACAACTCCTTTATCAACTCAGTGGAGTATAGACAGTAACAACCTTTATCAACTCAGGTGAGTAGAGACGGTAAAAACCCTTATCAACTCAGTGGAGTATAGACAGTCAACAACCTTTATCAACTCTCAGCTAGTTTGAAGGTGCCAGACGATAATGCACACACATTACCTTCCGTGATTATACTGCATTGTGGCCCATCCATCCTCTACCACCACCGACACTGACCGATCCACCGACCTACCCCACCGGGACCACCTTCCACCACTCCACCTACCACTCAAATACCTTCACGCCACCTACGCTAACTCTCCTCCACCGGAATACACACCGTCTCCACCTCACCTACCTACTACCCACTTTGTGTCTTTGTATTTTTGTTTCATCTTTCTGTCTCACTCTCCTCTGGCCCTCTTTTTTTTTTTTTTTCTTCTCCTTCTCTCTCTCTCTCTCTCTCACTCTGTCTCTCCCAGACCTAACCCCAGGCCTGGGCGAAGAGGGTCTGACCCCCATGCTCCCACTCCAGAGGGAAGTGTGGAGCGCTTGGGGTGTGGCGAGGAGCTTCATGCCAACTGACTGCCGGGGAAGAACATAGACTCGCTTCCTGTGGTGACAGCAACACATACAACCAGAACTCCCCGATCATAACCATCAGCAAAATGCACGTCCCCGGACCAGGAACCAACCTGGTTAATGGTCAAACCTGACTGTACTCACGCAACCACAAACACGCAGCACCTATAATTCGATGGAGGGGTCCACAGCCTTCGACATCCCCATGGTAACTCACCACAACCAGGCATCCCAGAAATAAGATGAGAAAGGATTGGCTCGTAGATGTGCTGTGGCATCGGCTGTCTGTCTGAGGTTCTAATACTCTTCATCTCTGTGGTTCTGGCAGAGATTAAGGAACGCGGCGGTTCTAGGGATTCTAATCCGCTCTTTATCTCACGGGTAGGGGCTTCTGGGGTCATGGTTCTGTGGGATTCTCTACTCCGTCTTTATTCCCCTGGGCGGTGTAGGGAGCTCTAGGGGTCATGGGTTCTAGGAGGTTCTACTACTTTCTTGTCTCATGTGGTTCTGAGAGTGCCCAGGGCTGTGGTCATGGTTCGAGGGGTCCTAATCCTCTTGATATCATGGTTCTAGGGGTCCACGTAGCCATGGTATGACAACAGACTGTCTGCACTGGTCAGCCCCTGGGCCTTGATGACGACTACAATGTCCCCTACAATTTCCCAGCAGCCAACCTAGCCTAAAGCGTACCTTAGACTGGCACACAGGGGCAAACAAGGTAGCTTAACTCCAGAGGTTTCCCCAACAAGCTTCTGGAAGGCCACACTTTAGGCACCAAATGGAAGAATAATGCACTGAAACAGGCTGGGACCACCTGGAATTGTCCAGTAAGAAACGCTTATACAACACATATTTTCCAATCTGACCTAGAACAGGCCAAAGCCCTGGCACCTCCCAAGGAGTGTACAGCAGACACAGTACGCTTACTACTGAGGAGGGGTGGCCTCTGGGGCCTGCCGATCTCTAATGGTTCCAGTAGAGGCTTTTCTGTAGAGAGCACGAATGGCCCGCACATACCAACTGTCAGGTAGGGAGAGAGAATAATATTTACACCTTATTTACAACGATATGGTTTGGTTTTTTACCGCTTAGCGCCTAAAGCAACACAACCCGTGGCGCAGCAAAGGACAGCATCCGACATAACTCTTCACTGTTTTTGTATTTTTTTGGTCCACAAGCAATATGCTAAAACATGCTGAATACTAATACTCATATCTAAATCAGCCGGTCTAACTTCAACGTATTACTGGATGGATGGATGGATTAATGAATAGGTATATTGTAAAGCAGGTTTGAAATAGCTTGAAATAATTAATTTGAATTGATGGATCAAAGCCATCCACATCTCAAAACACAAAGTGATTTGTATAAGTCATCTAAATATCGATGTATCTCAACAGGACAGCTTTATATGAATGTCTGTCATTCGTTCCTCCTTAAATTTGAGGAAGAGCTGGACTGGATGCTTTTTATTGCCCATAAATGGTGCTACTGTAGGAAGAAGTGGGGCGTGCTCAGGGAAATGTCTGTAAAACAGTGTAAAGAGTTGCATTGTCTTCTATGCAGATCAGCATCGAAGGTGGTTTGTACAGACGCTATTCTGTTTGCATTGGTTCTTCGCTGCTTGCCTATTCTTCCTGTAAAACCACATTGTCTGTGAAGCTGATTGGCATGAGCTTGGGTCGAGTTCATTAAGGCATGCAAATGGAAACGCCTTGACCACGAGAATGAAAGTTTCTTATTGGACAAGCTTGAAGGTAGTCCCAGTTTTTTTTTCATTTGAAGTGCCTAACGAACACCACAGGACAACAATAGGCATTAGTGCAGAGAAGGGGATAACACTGAGACATTAGTGCAGAGAAGGGATAACATTAGACATTAGTGCAGAGGAAGGATAACATTAGACATTAGTGCAGAGAAGGACAACATCCTGACATTATGCAGAGAAGGGGATAACATTAGACAGTAATAAAGAGAAGGATACCTAATACACATTATGCAGAGAAGGATACCTATAATAGACAGCAGTAGTGCAGAGAAGGGATAACATTAGACAGTAGTGCAGAGAAGGATGCTACCAATAGACAGTAGTGCAGAGAAGGGATAACATTAGACAGTAAAGTGCAGAGAAGGATACCATTAGACAGTTGCAGAAGGATACCATTGAGACATTAGCAGAGAAAAACTAAAAGAAAAAGAAACAAGAGTAAAGGCAGAGAAGGATACCATTAGACATTAGGCAAAGAGAAGGATACCATGCATCAGAGAAAAAAGTGGCAGAGAGAAGGATACCATTAGACAGTAGTGCAGAGAAGATACCATTAGTGTCACATCGTTTAAAGACTGGTCGAAACTACAAGCCGAGTTGATAAGCGTGATATGCTTCTATTTAAACGACTAAACACACTACAAAAACAACAAACAAAACGTGAAGTCCAAGTGCAAATATTGGCCAAACATACCATAACCGGAACAAGATCCCACAAATTCAACAGGTGCCAAAAGGCTGAAACGAGCATGAGTCCCCCAATCAGAGACAACGAAGCTTACAGCTGCCTCTGGGATTGTGGAAACCACCCCGGCCAATATAGATTACACATTCTGGAATCTACACCTATAGAACCAACATAACACGGAATACTCACCCTGACTCAACAAATAAACGCCTCCCTGGAGTCAGGGCGTGACACCTAGACAGTAGTGCATAGAAGGATACCGCACATTAGTGCAGAGAATGATAACATTAGGACAGCAGTGCAGAGAAGGATACCATTAGACATTAGTGCAGAGAATGATACCATTAGATGTAGTGCAGAGAAGGATACCATTGACGGTAGTGCAGAGAAGGACAACAATAGATATTAGTGCAGAGAAGGATACCATTAGACATAATCTCACTGTTTTTTCTTATTCTCTGTCCATAAGCAATATGCTAAACCATGCTGAATTTACTAAATGCGGAATACCGAATGTATTTTTCTCTAACTAATGTGTATCGTTATATGTGTTGTTTCTGTATTCACATCTACATGCTTCCAGCCTTTTTAGCAGTGTGCATACAAGGCTTTGAGAAAGAGCATAAGGTTACTATGTAGAAATGTATGTGTGGGACCGTTTCACACTTGAATGTACAGTGTGAATGTTTTGGTAAAGTGGAGATTGTTACTTTTGGACTGGAATAGAAAATGAACATACCAATCGTACCTTTTGTTTATTTTTAGTGTCATACATTCATGCCTTTGAGCAGGCACTGATGTCAAAAGAGGACACCTCTTTTCCCTATGTATCCTGGTCCCTGGGAACATTAAACCTTAAACCTGTCTGCACAATGCAAGCTTTAATAGTAAGTGGCATTTCGATTCTGGAAGCATTTGCTTGCGTGTTTGAAGGCAATACCCTGTTATTCTGAACGTATGCTTGTGTTATACCCGAACATCAAGCATGAAGCTTTTGGATATCATAGAATGGCCTTTGCTTTGGCATTGTGTGTGATCCACCACATGTTCTGCATCTGGTCGTTGTGAGTGTGATGGATGGATGGGCATGTCCATGTGGAGTTGCAGAGTGTTAACGGGCGACAGTAATTGCAGGGTGAATTGTTTTCGCGGTCGGAGGCTGAGGGAAAATGCCTACTGCTTTTAACTTCCTCTTTATTGGTGTTGGGGTGAGAGAGGAAGAGAGAGAGAAAGAGAGAGAGAACACTAGGGGAAGTGGAGAGAATCTCACCCACTCTGACGCTCACTCTGCTGCTATCACCGACTGCCCTCGATACTCATCCTGGGCACAGAAGACAGACCATTACCACAGGTACTGCGATGGCTACCTTGCTACAACCTCATGTGGATATTTCCTATGATTACCTCTCTTTATATAATTTATGACACTATTCGTTAAAAACGAATTTATAACATCTATGCTGTAAGCGTTTAAATGTGCTTTTAGAAGAGGGCATGCCTAGAAGGGATACTTTCTTTTTTGTCAGTCACATTTCCAGTTTCCAAAAACAAATTAGAATACAGCATTTGTACAGTACAGAGGCAACAGTCAAATATCCAGCTCCTTGAGACACCTTAGGGGCATTTGCAGTTCAAGCTTCCTGTGAAGATGTTTCCTGAAAGACAACACGCTGTTTAGGATTAGTTGTGAATGCCAGCTTCTAGAACGCTATCTTTGATCATTTCTACTGTGATAGTTTAATGGCACCACTAACTTCTATTATTTACTTACATTAGTAAAGCAGAAAGCTGGCAGGTATGAATGCGCTATTGCAGTGAGGGTTGTGAGAGTCTAGCTCATATTGCGAAGCACTTGTATTTCTCCTCCTTTAGATTGTGTTTCCTAGGGTTGTGTCTGTGTTCAGAGTGACTGTCTCCACCTCTCTGCTCCCAGAGAGAGGCCGGGCCTGAGGAGGCTCGCGGGAGCAGCTCACCCCAGAGAAAAGCTTCACCACCCAGTTCCCACGAGCTCTCTGATCTTGGAGGTCCTGAGACCCCATCACAACCAGATCCGAATCATTCTGACCCACACCAACACAAATACACACTCCCACAATAGCACTACATCAAGGCAACAACAAACACCATCTCAGCTCACTCCACGACGCAACACACACCTCCATCCTGCAACCAGTCGCCAATATGAGCCAAAGCGAGTGAGTTTCCTGAGCTTCCTGAACCTTTTCATAGTACTTCCCCGACCACCACACCACCCCAGACCATCACCACCCCCACCTGCCTCCCTGAATCCCCCCCCTAGCCCAATGACTGGAGCCAGGGGAGGGGGAAGGCCCCCCGCTGCCCCCTAAGCCTATGTGGAACTGCGGCCCAGAGCCTACAGGAGTATTTGAACGGGAGGCCCCAGCGAGCTCACAAACCCTGGACAACAGATAAGTGTGGAACGAGTAGGTAAGTTTCTCCTGACCATATTTATTTTTTGTCTTTGCTTTACAGCATGGCAGCAAAGGGTGTTTAGTCCTTGCCCCGAGATCTGAAGATTTGTGTTAGCAGCGCTACACCTTTATTTCTCAGCAGTGGGTTAAGGTGGTGTTGCCACGTTGGTGATCTGGCTTTGACTCCCAGTGTTGTGTGTTCGCGAGTTATGTCAACAACAATTCTGTTTCGTGTAAATTGTCCAGGTGGATGGACAATAACGTTTTTAAATGTGTATTGCAACAGCACCGAAGTTCACGCCCACCTCTCCTGGGTAAGCCAACCTGTCAATCAAGCAGAAGATCCATTCATTTGAGACCCTCTACCCTTCGTCTGAGGGCACAGGAGGAGGTGGGGCACCAGCCAGTGAGAAGCCCCCACTCCTCCTCTGGAAGGACAATGGCAGACTATTAGTAGTGACCCCTCTCTTAGAGGAGAATGGCCCATAACCAACATGACATGGACAAAGGAGCCAGAGCACCTTCCTATCTCCGACGGATAGGAAAAAGGACTGCAGGGTGTCCTCTTCTCCATGCAGCCTCCTCCCCACTCCACCCATCCTCCCTCTCCTGCCTCCCCACCCTTCTCCTCCTCCAACCTTGCCTTTCTCTTTTTCCCACTCCCCCACTCCTGCCTCGGAGCTCCAGGGACCCCAGTGGAGCCCCAGACCCCGGGTGGAAGAGACAAGGCCGACACCAACACACAGAAATCTCTGACCTCACCATCCCCCAGAGACACCACTCACCACCCCATCCACCTAGAGCATACTCCCTCGAGGCCGACCTAGAAACAGAGCCCTGGATGAGGCCGTGGAGGCTCCGTCTCCCCCCTCTGGCCCGTGCCCAGGAGGTCCAGCCCAAGTGAGAAAGCCTTGGTCCAGCCACAACCACCAGAGGAGAGGGGGAGGGAGAGCCAGGAGCCAAAGCCCCAGGCTCAGGCAAGCAGGCCAGGCCCATGCGGACGCGCGAGCCTCCCCTGCCTGCCTCCTCTCCCCAGATGGGTCAACAACTCTAAGAGACTGGACGAGAGAGCCCGAAAAGATACTTTCCTTCAGCAAACAGGTATGCGCCTTTTGATTAACACTTTTCATTACATCACATAGTCCAAGCTAAATTGTAAAATGTCCACTAAAATGTATGAAATGTGGCGAAAATGTCACACAAGCTTCATACCAGCTGAATAACCCATGTAATTACCTGTAGACAGGTAAGTGCATGCAATACATTTGTAGCTGTCATTTTAGTGTGTGGATTGTGCGCACCTGCGACACTTGGCAATAGTTTGTTTGGGATACAATATAATTTATATATTATTCTGTTATATTTCATTATATTCTTACTGTAAAATATATGTGTTTGACCGTGGTAAGGCCACAGGAATATAAATGTCTTGTCTGCTAAATGAACAAATGAACTACAGGCTATCCCACAGCACAGACGTCAATTTAACATCAAATCAACGTCTATAACGTGCGAAATGTGGAAATAACGTGGAAACAACATTAATTTAAACACTGTGTGCCCAGTGGGATGCCATCGGCATGGTGCATAGCCAGACTAAGCACCGTAACATACAGTCAACTCATCTATTCTGTTCTTTTGAATTCCGTTGTTTTTTCCCACCTCAATTTTCTTAGATAAAATGCTTATTATTCTCATATAATGTTGTGAAGAGATAATGATTTAAGTGGTTCATTATGTTGATCATGTCCTTGAGATAGTAATTAATAATAATAATAAATAATTTGGTACATTACGGTGTAGGCTGCTGATGGCAATAAGTGTCGGCAGACATTGAATTTGAAGTCGATTCACCAGGTTGGGATTGGGGCAATTTATTTTGGACTAATTGGATAATTCCTTTAGACTATTATTAGTATGAACACGTGAGAATTGTTTTGCCACATGGTGTAAGAAGGTGCCTCCTGAGGTGGGATGAAGGATAGAAAAGAACAGCAGGGCCCTAACCATAACATGTTTATACTCTGCTCTCTCTACCACTCCTACTCTACTCCTCCCTACTCTCTCTACTCTGCTCTACTCTCACTCTACTCTCTCTACTCTACTTTCTACTCTACTCTACTCTACTCTCTCTCTGCTCTTATCACTCTACTCTACTCTACTCTGCTCTACTCTACTCTACTCTCACTCTACTCTGCCTGCTCTCTCTGCTCTACTCTACTCTACTCTACTCTACTCTCTGCTCTGCTCTGCTCTGCTCATGCTCTACTCTGCTCTACTCTACTCTACTCTACTCTACTCTGCTCTGCTCTGCTCTGCTCTGCTCTGCTCTGCTACTACTCTACTCTACTCTGCTCTGCTCTGCTCTGCTCTGCTCTCTCTCTCTGCTCTGCTCTGCTCTGCTCATGCTCTGCTCTACTCTGCTCTGTCTGCTCTGCCTGCTCTGCTCTGCTCTACTCTACTCTACTCTGCTCTGCTCTGCTCTACTCCTACTCTCCTCTCTCTCTCTACTCTCTTCTCTGCTCTACCTACTCTACTCTACTCTACTCTACTCTACTCTGCTCTGCTCTGCTCTGCTCTACTCTCTCTACTCCCATGCTCTACTCTACTCTGCTCTACTCTCCACTCCTGCTCTGCTCTCTCTGCTCTGCTCTGCTCTGCTCTACTCTCTACTCTCTGCTCTATTCTGCTCTCTCTACTCTGCTCTATTCTCACTCTACTCTACTCTGCTCTGCTCTGCTCTACTCTGCTCTACTCTCTCTCTGCTCTACTCTATTCTACTCTGCTCTGCTCTGCTCTGCTCTGCTCTGCTCTCCACTCTACTCTACTCTATTCTTTCTCTACTCTACTCTACTCTGCTCTGCTCTGCTCTATCTACTCCTCTACTCTCCCGCTCTGCTCTGCTCTCACTCTACTCTACTCTACTCTACTCTGCTCTATTCTACTCTACTCTCTGTTCTATTCCTACTCGGCTACTCTCCTCTACTCTACTCTACTCTACTCGCTCTGCTCTGCTCTCTCTACTCTGCTCTGCTCTGTCTGCTCTACTCTACTCTACTCTACTCTACTCCCACCTCCACTCTGCTCTCCATCTCCCATTCTACTCCTCTACTCTACTCTACTCTACTCTACTCTACTCTGCTCTATTCTACTCTACTCTACTCTCTACTCTGCTCTGCTCTGCTCTGCTCTGCTCTGCTCTCACTCTACTCTGCTCTGCCTCTACTCTATTCTACCACTCTACTCTGCTCAACTCCTACTCTACTCTACCCCCATCTACTCTACTCTCCACTCTGCTCTATTCTACCCATCTACTCTACTCTGCTCTACTCTACTCTGCTCTGCTCTACTCTACTATACTCTACTATACTCTCACTCTACTCCTACTCTACTCTACTCTGCTCTGCTCTGCTCTGCTCTACTCTACTCTACTCTACTCTACTCTACTCTACTCTACTCTACTCTCACTCTACTCTACTCTACTCCAGGTGTCCCATGCCCTGATACGTTTCCATGCAACTCCCCTACTCCCTCCCTGTCCACAACTGTGCCGGATAACCCTGGGTCAGACCCTCCCCTGCATCCCCTCTAGTCAGCAGCCCGGAGGAGCCCGACCCGGCCCAGAACACCCCCTCTCCCTGGCCCCCGACAGCAACGAGAATAGCTTCTCTGTCAGGTAAAAACTCTCTGAAAAACATCAACATACAGCATATTCTAGGGTTGGGGTCAATTCCATTACAATCAATTCAGGAAGTAAAATGAAGTTCATATTCCAGTTTTTCTCAATGCTTCTCTATTTAGGAAGTTGGAATTTCAGGTTACTTCTAAATTGATGTAATTGAAAATGGAATTGACCCTTACCCTGGTATATACAGCATATTCTCGGTTTCCAATGACTGACACCACACAGCTGTACACACACTACCACTCAGGTGATTGGATGAGAAGGTATAAATATACACTGATTTCACAAGAGAGCTGAAGAATATCAGTATGTCTACAGACATACACTGTAGTAGTGCTTACGCTATGAAAAAAAAGTAAGATAGCACTGGAAGTCAGATTCTGCAAAGGGGAGATGGCTTTGGCATGTTTTAGATCAAATGTTTTAGATCAAATCTTACTGTGTTTTGTCCCTGCTTCACAGTGCTTAATACAACCTTGGCAGTATCATCTTTAGTAAGAGGAAGTATGAACACAGGAAGTTGACGTCTTATTCCTGTTATGTGTGGATTATGTCTTGGTGTTCAATCACCCCATTTGAAACCCTCTCTCAGAGTTGAGTCTGTAACAGATTGACAATGTTAAAACATACAGAAATCTCTATTTATTTTTCATACAATGAAATGCATGATTATGAGAGAAGCTACGACGAACCTGTAATACAGAATGTGTGTGTGTGAGAGAGGTGTAATCTATGACCAGTCAGTCAGTGTGTCAGTTGAACTCTGTTTGCTTCCTTATTCCTCTCAGCCTATCTGATCTGAGGCAGTGTACCATTGAGCGGGGGGAGGAGGGGAAGGGACCTGGTCTCACGCCCATCCCTGTCAGCATGTGCCCACTCTGTCATATCAGCCATCCCTCCACAGCAGATAAGCAGACCATGATCCAGGAAGTGAAAGCTCTGGGATGAGGAAACTCAAAAGGTGAGACTTTATCTGTCTGTCTGTCAGTCTGTCTGTCTATACTGGGCATGTCTGCTTCATTGTTTTTATTTTATTTGGGAGGACCATCCCTCTTCCTCCCTGAGGGCCTCACTGACTCAGGTACAGTGAGAAACGTATTTGATCCCTGATTTTGTCGTTTGCCCCACTGACAAAGACATGATCAGTCTATAATTTTAATGAAGCCCATTTTATTTGAACAGTGAGACAAGAATAACAACAACAAAAATCCAGAGAAAACACATGTCAAAAATGTTATAAAATGTATTTGCATTTTAATGAGGGAAATAAGTATTTTAACCCTCTGCAAAAACATGACTTAGTATTCTGGTGGCAAAACCCTTTGTTGGCAATCACAGAGGTCAGACGTTTCTTGTAGTTTGGCCACCAGGTTTGCATACACATCTCTGCGGAGGATTTTGTCCCACCTCTTTGAGATCTTCTCCAAGTCATTAAAGATTTCGGCGTGACGTTTGGCAACTCCGAACCTTCAGCTTCCCTCCACAGATTTTCTATGGGGATTAAGGTCTGGAGATCACGGCTGGGCCACTCCAGGACCTTAATGTGCTTCTTCTTCCACTCCTTTTGTTGCCTTGGCCGTGTTTTTGGGTCATTGTCATGCCGGAATACCCATCCACAACCCATTTTCAATGCCCTGGCTGAGGGAAGAGGTTCTTACTGAAAGATTTGATGGGTACATGGCGCCATCCATCGTCCCTTTGATGTGGGTAGAAGTTGTCCTCCACTTGTAGAAAAACACCCCAAAGCATAATGTTTCCACCTCCATGTTTGACGGTGGTTTGGTGTTCTTGGGATCATAGGCAGCATTCCTCCTCCTCCAAACACGCCACGAGTTGAGTTGATGCCAAAGAGCTCGATTTTGGTCTCATCTGACCACAACACTTTCACCCAGTTCTCCTCTGAATCATTCAGATATTCTTACGGCAAACTTCAGACGGGCCTGTATATGTGTGCTTCTTGAGCAGGGGACTCTTGCGGCGCTACCGTTCCAGTCCTTCACGGCATAGTGTGTTACCAATTGTTTTCTTGGTGACTATGGTCCCAGCTGCCTTGAGATCATTGACACAAGATCCTCCCGTTAGTTCTGGGCTGATTCCTCACCGTTCTCAAGGGATCATTGCAACTCCACGAGGTGAGATCTTGCATGGAGCCCCAGGCTGAGGGAGATTGACAGTTCTTTTGTGTTTCTTCCATTTGCGAATAATCCCACCAACTGTTGTCACCTTCTCACCAAGCTGCTTGGCTATGGATGTCTTGTAGCCCCATTCCAGCCTTGTATAGGTCTACAATCTTGTCCCTCATCCTTGGAGAAGCTCTTTGGTCTTGGCCATGGTGGAGAGTTTGGAATCTGATTGATTGGATTGCTTCTGTGAACAGGTGTCTTTTATACAGGTAACAAGCTGAGATTAGGAGCACTCCCTCTTTAATCTCAACTTCGTTACCTGTCATAAAAGAAACACCTGGAACCCAGAAATCTTTCTGATTGACAGGGGGTCAAATACTTATTTCCCTCATTAAAATGCAAATCTATTCACCAACATTTGTGTTTGTTATTCTGTCTCTCACTGTTCAAAATAAACCCCATTACAATTGACTGATCATTTCCTTTGTCAGTGGGCAAACGTACAAAATCAGCAGGGATCAACTACTTTTTTCCCTCACCTGTGTTATATGTAAAATACTGATGTTCCCCACATCAACACCACATTAACACCACCCACAGTAACACATCAACACCAATTTCATCAACACCACTTAACATCAATATCAACACCACATCAACACCACATCACAACACCACATCAACACCACATCAACATCACAGTAACACCATCAACACCACATCGTTAGCCACAGTAACACAACATTAACATTACACAATAACACCAGTTAACACTCCAGTCATGACAGACTGTCAACTCTTACTGTTGATTATCTCTCAACTGTGGTCTACTCTCTAAGAGGTCATATCCCGAATCCAAATACACAACATAAAATAATGGGTTTCAAACCCCTTTATCAGTATATCTATACCCCTGAGTCCAAGGCTGTCCCAAATGACATGCTAGTCCTTTAGTAGTTGCGTTACTTTTGACCAGGGCCCATAAGTCTCTGGATAACAGGGTGCCATGTGGGAAGCATGGTAAGAGCTGCTCTCTCATGCATTACTCACCACTGGCTTCTGCAAAACAACAAGCCCGTATGGAATGAGCTACTGGACTGGAGGGACCATTAAGGATTACGGTTAGGAGTGCTCAGCTGCAGATATGTGTCTGTGTGTGTGTGTGTGTGTGTGTGTGTGTGTGTGTGTGTGTGTGTGTGTGTTTTTTTTTTAGTGTGTCTGGCTGTGTGTGTGTGTGTGTGTGTGAATGTGTCTGTGTGTGTGTGGGTGAGTGTAATTTTTGTGTGTGTCTATGTGTGTGTGTGTGTGAATGTGTCTGTGTGTGTGAGTCTGTATGTCTGTGTGTGTGTGTAGTGTGTATTAAGAGGCTTTCAAGGAGGACAGAGTATCACAGTGTGTATTAAGAGGCTTTCCAGGGGAGGACAGAGTATCACAGTGTTATTAAGGAGGCTTTCAGGGTGGACAGTATCACAGTGTGTATTAAGAGGCTTTCAGGGTGGACTAGAGTATCACAGTGTTATTAAGAGGCTTTCAGGGAGGACAGAATATCACAGTGTTATGAGGCTTTCAGGGTGGACAGAGTATCACAGTGTGTATTAAGAGGCTTTCCGGGAGGAGCACAGAGTATCACAGTGTGTAGGCTTTTCAGGGAGGTACAGGTATCACATGCGCGCATTAAGAGGCTTTCAGGGAGGACAGTGAGGTGTGTGTATTAAGAGGCTTTCAGGGTGGACAGAGTATCACAGTGTGTGTTAAGAGGCTTTCAGGGGAGGACAGAGTATCACAGTGTGTATTACAAGAGGCTTTCGGGAGGACAGATATCACAGTGTGTATTAAGAGGCTTTCAGGGAGGACAGGTATCACAGTGTGTATTAAGAGGCTTTCAGGGAGGACAGAGTATCAGTGTATTAAGAGGCTTTCAGGGTGGACATAGAGTATCACAGTGTGTATTAAGAGGGCTTTCAGGGAGGACAGAGTATCAGTGTGTATTAAGAGGCTTTCAGGGTGGACAGAGTATCTACAGTGTGTATTGTGTTTGCTGTTCTTCATTTCCGTTCTATGAGGCAATCAAAGCTTTTGTCTACGCAACCCCTTACGCACACTCACACACACACACACACACACACACACACACACAGACCTCTCTCTCAAAGGGACCACTTGGCTCTGTGCATCTGTATGCATTTCCTTTCTCGATGTCTTGCCACGCCACTCTTACTACATGTGTGACTGTGTGCGTCTGTTGTGTGTGTGTGTGTGTGTCTGTGTGCTTAGATGTTTGCGTGTGTGGTTTACCGGAGGTGAGGGCGAGACACTTGGTCCCCCTCAAGCTCTCTCACAACATGCAATCATCTGGAAATCATCCCAACACAGCTGGGTTTAATAATCAAACTGAGAACTGTATCTCTGTGAATGCAACATGAATCCAAGTCTGACTAACGTCATAAAGTATTAATCGTCCCAGGTAACAATGTTGCTGATCTAAGAATGGTTTAGTCTTTTAGATCATAGTGAATAAGATTACATGGACAGGGGGGACCTGAACGCATAGATCAGTACTCCTACACTTAATAGATTTGAACAAGAACTTAAGGCCCAAAGTCCCAAATGGCCAAAATGTGTTATCAATGTTATAAATATAACTAGAATAATTTGAAATCAATGCAAAAATCACTAGGCCAACAGTAAAATTCTAAAGTAGACAAAAAAAAGATGAAAACATTATTTTGAGTGTTAGAATGAAAGAGATTACATCTTTCCTTCCTCTTTCTAGCAAATTTGAGCACATCCACGTGGTGATTCTGCACAAGGAGGAAGGAGCAGGTCTGGGTTTCAGCATCGCTGGTGGGATAGACCTGTGGAGAGCAAGGCCACCACAGTGAGTATACTGTACTCTTAACCATACTGAAAGGCCCACCACATAACTATAGCCAATCACACTCTAAGGTCATGCTAGAGCAGATGAAAAGTATATATCGTCAAATTTATGTTAAGGAGTGTATTTCTATGTCATGTGTGCTATCTGGGAGTTGAGAATTCTGCAGAAGACACGTTTCTGTTGTTCACTGTAACATACTGTATGACAATAAAGTTGTATTGTATTGTACAACATACAGTGTCTGTCTAGTTAGGCGTATGATTTTGGACTTAAAGATTAAAGATAGGATCCCATGGCTATAAATCCCTGATACTGTCCTTTCTAGCATGGCCAGATAATTGGCAACTCTACAAAATGTCTGCCGCCTGCTCCACCAATCAGGCGAAGTGCTTAGAATGGGAAAGTCCATTGTTAACGCTCGTGACATTCCTCCCTCCCCCAGGTGCATCGTGTTTTCCCCCATGGCCTGGCGGCTCAAGAGGGGACCGTGGAGAAGGGTGGCGGTGCTGTCCATCAGCGGCCAACACTAAGACGCGACACACGCCATGCCACCGCCACACTGCGCCAGGCCCGCACCATAACCCACCGTGGTGGTGGTGAGCAGGGAGAGAGGGGGGGGGGGGGGGGGAGGAAGAAGGGAGGGAGCAAGGCTGGTGATCCTCTATCAGCAGTAGCAGTACAGACCTCAACCCTACAGTTAGTTGAAGGTGATCAGACAAGTTCACCTAGTAAGATAGCACACCCAAAACCGTGTGGTCCCAATGTGGCAGAGTGTGTGTGCGTGCACATCAAATCAAATCAAATTTTATTGGTTGCAAACACAGATTTAGCAGATATTGTTGTGGATGTAGCAAAATGCTTGCATTTGTGGCTGTATCATACAGTGTATGTACTGTATGTATACGTTGGTTGTTCATTCGCTC
Organism: Coregonus clupeaformis; assembly: GCF_020615455.1. NCBI lineage: Eukaryota > Metazoa > Chordata > Actinopteri > Salmoniformes > Salmonidae > Coregonus > Coregonus clupeaformis. The sequence continues at coordinate 46,791 of NW_025536145.1, read as the reverse complement.
TCTCTCTCTCGCTCTCTCTCTCGCTCTGTCTGTAGTGGAGGATGGACAACCATGCTGACAATAGGAGCTGGAGACAGGAGGAGGTCGTGGGGATTCAGTTTGGAAGGAGGGAAAGGATCTATCCATGGAGACAGGCCTCTGGTCCTCAACAGGATCTTTAAAGGTACAGTACTATCCACAGAGACAGGTCTCTGGTCATCAACTTCGGGATCTTTAAAGGTACAGTACTATCCATAGAGACAGGTCTCTGGTCATCAACAAGGATCTTTATGTACAGTACTATCCACAGATACAGGTCTCTGGTCATCAACAGGATCTTTAAAAGGTACAGTACTATCCACAGAGACAGGTCTCTGGTCATCAACAGGATCTTTAAAAGTACGTACTATACAGGAGTAAAAGGGATAGTTCACAAAAAAGTTAATATTTGGAGACAGTGGCCAGGTAAACAAAACCAAAGCATGGATTGCTGCCTTACCATGTCCTAAGCCCTTACAGGAGTAAGGAAACCGATATATCATTTTGTAATTTGGGTGAACTTTAAAAAGCAATAATGTGCCATTTATGAACTTTTACTGTTATCCGTACAGTAGTGTGTGCATACATTTTTTAGTATAGGTGACCACAGCAGGAATCAAACCAACGATCTTACGTTACAAGTACCATGCTCTGCCAGCTGAGCCACACAGACCTGTTCTTAACACGTTTAACAATTGATTTTATGGTTAGAAAAGTTGTGATGTCACAGAAAGTGGAGAGCATGCAAACAGCAGAAATACAGTTTTATAAGCTTACATTTTTATAAAATGGGGGAGGGAAGCTGATCCCAGATCTGCAGCTAGGGGAAACTTTACCCCAGACCAATGTGTGACAGTGTGTTCTCCTGCTCCTGATAGAGTGGCGCTGCGGAGCAGAGTGGATTGCAGTCTGGCGATAACTGCTGCAGGTCCAGAGCTCCTCCCTCCCGAGGCTGAGCCGCTTCGAGGCCCTGGAACATCGTCAAGGCTCTGCCTGAGGGCCATATCACTCTAGTCATCCCGGAGGGGGGGAGGATGAGGCAGAAAGCTCTGCCTGAGGGGCATCTCACTGTAGTTAACAGGAGGAGGAAGGAGGAGGAGACTGAGGAGTTAGCCCTAACACTGTTTACATGGTGGTATCCAGAATGCAATCGATCACAGTACACTTCTCATAACAAGTGGGATGTGGACAAGATCCAGGACAAATGACTCATATTGGCACCAGTATAAGCGGGGCTATTGATTCTCAAGATGTGGCGGTTTATGACAGGTGTCCTTTGATTAAAATACCTATTGTGATTGATTGTAGTCAGATCTTCCTACCACCTCCGGGGTAGTCAGGCACACACTGTGTCTGGGTATCTTACAAGTGTAGATGGATGTGTAACCCAGTAAACCATTTAAATCATCATTATCCGGCCCTCTAAAACCATTGACAGGTGGGGCCATTGTCTTTATGCATCAATATGTGTCTTTAAATAAATAAATAAATATTATTGAAAAAATATCTGTGAATAATTTCCATACAGGGAGGACAGTAAATCTGGTCACCATGTGACTTCTATACGGCTAAAACACATTTTTAATACAACGTGTCGTGCAATGGCAGAAATGTGGCCACTATCAGAATGTACATTACCTCATTCATCTGCTCGCTGAAGTTTCAGCGTTATAGCACAATTGAAAATTAAAGGTAATTTCGATTACACATGCTGGTTGCCGTGAATGCATTCTCTGCCTTTATATTTCAATCATGCTGAAGTGCAGGTCTTCAGCGCTACGGATTAATAGAGCCCTAACACGCAAGTTAGCACCAGGTATAAACAGGGCCAACTGGAACACAAATCAGCACGCCATCCTTACCATTCCTTATGAGCACTATTAACATACTGTAATTATGAATATAATATCTATATTCTAGATCAAATCATATTGCAATAAGAATCCAGGGACTGTTGCTGTAGAGAGCGGTGAGTTGACAGGTGCTTTGCTCTGACTGCCTTCCTACACCCAGAACTTCTAGATCAGGGACCACAGTGAATTTGAGATTTGCACAGATATACAGTATTTACATGGAAGGGGAGAGACATTCCATTGCTTTTGGCTGTTAGAAATAGTGTACAATACTGTAATGTAGTCCAAAGATTTTGACACTGATACAAAAATATTTAAAATGGGATTTTGCGTTTTTCATGGAATATTGTGGTATTGCGCTTGATGTTGGAATCATTATTTAGACCAAAGACTATGAGTTGGATTTAATCCATACTCGCGGAAGATCAGCATCGCAATGTAAAGATTTCCATTTACCATGAATGCAGTCTCCACGACCACAGGACATTAAGCCTTTAATTGTAAATCACGCTATAAAGCGGATCTTCAGCCCTCTTGATTTAATAGAGAGCCCCTTAATTTGTTTATTGGGTAAACTGACTGGAAGAATCTCAATTGCATTCTCCTCGCGTCCTCTCTCCTTCTGAAAAACCATTGGATGAGAAAGCCAGAGGTCCCGCCCTCTGACCTTTATCCTCCAATTGGTTTTGAGAAGGAATCCAGGCGAGAGGACGCGAGAGAATGTAATTGAGATTCTCCCAATGAAGTCAAACCAAAGATATAACTAAACTGGAGCAAATGTTCACCTTGTTTTGTCACCTAATTTAATATTGGGAGGAAAAAACACAGGGTGTGAACATTTTGTACCAAAATCTATTGGAATATATAGATACTTAAAACTCTGTATAATATTGGTACTGCTAAAGCTTTTTCCTCAAGATACATTATTTATTAATAAAATAATTGAATTCAATCTGTCTGTCGATCTGTATGTGTATGTTTCAAAAGTTTATTCACAAGACTGTTTATTGCTTAATAACCATCTCACATTTTAAAACCTATATGTTATTTGACTTCATATGGAACAAACAGATGCATTTATCAACTCAGTTAATGAGACTATGAGAGTTGTAGACAAAACGACTTTAACTTTCCCAAAATTCCCAGAAATCCTAAGTTGGAGGATTCTGCAATTCCTGCTTATTCCCTTCTGATTTTGGGAGCTTCCAAACAGGACTTCTGGGAAAGTTGAGTAACCATTATTCATCCATCATTGTTAGTCCACCACTTCTCTTCTCCGGTCTTTGAAAAACAGCCGGTGAATTTGTCTTAGTGGGTATAATCATTTTCCTACTTGTGGTGATGGTAATATAACACCAAGGAAGAAGGACAACATTGGATGTAACCGTCAGTCATTTTTAAATGCGATGCTGGTGAAATACAAAATCTGTTGGGTGGAACACACAGTATACAGTACGTAGAAGGTGCAGGTTAAGATTAGGGTTGCAAAATTCTGGCAACTTTCCCCAATTTCACAGGTTTTCCAGAATCCTGGTTGGAGGATTTCCAGATTCCCTCTGTTTATTCCCTCCTGATTCCGGAATCCTCCAAATGAAATTTCTGGAAGTGGAAATGTTACCTAAAACCCCTGTTATTTTCCTGTGTTGCTTTCATTGACAACTTAACTAATAGTATATTCGATAGTAGCCATTTTCCATAGCAGCTGTTTTTTCCCCAATCAGGAGTTGAGGACAACAGACAGCATTCAACACGTACCCTAAAACACTACATCTGCCGCAGAAAAATGCATTATCGAGTAAATTTAAAAAACAAGCCACCAATAGACAATGTGTGTACTCTGACGTTAAGACAGCGATACACTGTAGGTAAGGTATGATCTTCAGCCTCCAGTTACAGTACAACAACACACATCAAAACAATGCCTTAATAGTATTACACCAACAAAAGGCAAATGATGACTTAAAAAAGCAAGCATATAGGACTTGGTTGTGAATGAGGTGGAATGCAATGCACTTGTAAAGGTTTGTCAGTTAAGGTTAATATCCACTCGGGATAAGAGAGGAAGTTTAGTAGTCTTTCATTTCAAAAGGAAACTTAACCACGAGGAAAAAAATATTGATCTTAAAACATTATTAGTAAAATGGCTTATCATCATACATGTAGAGGACTCAGCAGGCATGCAGATGGTTGACTGTACAGCACTGTGAAGACACATTCTAGGGCTATATCTCAATACTCTGGAAGAGGCTTCCTCTCCACCTGATAGGGATATATCTCAATACTCTGAAGAGGCTTCCTCCACAAAACAATAAGCTATTGAGACGCACCCTGCCCTAGATGGATGGCCATGCCCTCTTGTGCCATACCAAAGACAGTGGTTTCTCAACTCTATGCTGGTAATATGTTTCTTTACAGTGTAAAATGGCACACTACTCACAGCTGATCCCAGAATATGGCAGTCCTATGCTGCTGCTGTGCTTAAAAATATGTTGGGACTCCAGGGCTGTCTCAAATGGCACCCTACTCCCTATATATAGTGCACTACTTTTGACCAGAGCCTTATGGGACAAATACCATGTCTCTACTCTAGCGGAGGTCCCTATGTACATTCTTCATTAGATGAAGCTGTTCATATTGCCATTTGCCCATACATACGCAAATACCTTTGCTTAAGAATAATTCTGTGTTCTGTGTTTGACATCTACATACTACATGGAGAAAAGTAACTGAGGCAGGAATCCATGCTTGGAGGTTAGGTGTATACACAGCCAGCAGATGTCAAGGTTAGGAATAGGATAGAGTTGAGGGGGCTGGGTTATTGTAACCAGAAACATCTGCCGGCTGTATATACACCCTCTAAAGGTTATTGGTTAAAGCTGGAATCCTTAATGGTAAAACAGCCATGTCCATAACTCTTTCCAGTTACCGCAAACAACAAACATAGTTTTTTTCCATCTCAGGCATCATTGCACGCGCAATAGAAGACCACAATATGTACTGCAAAACATTTTTTTACCATGCTGCTATGACGCTCCTCGGCTCGGCAACAAATACAATAACAATGGTTGTGGCGCCTGTTTCCCCTACTGCCCGGATTCCATCTTTAAGGTATCGGTTAAAGGGCTGTGGAGACAGATTAAACTGGAACATTTCGAGTACAGTACTACTGTATACAAAGGACAACAAAAAATTAGGTATGACTCGTCCCAATGGAATCCGATTCCATTCTGGGGTTCCCTGTAAGGTCCATGCAACATGCATGTTACTGTAGGTAGATTCAGCCAGTGTAACGGAATGGACTGTATTCAACAGCAACAGTACAAAAGGGAAGGAGGACATATCCTCCGTGTGTCTAAATAATATACAAAATATAGATTTCAAATCTATTCTCATTATTTTGGGGTGGGAATTGGTGGGGGTTCATGAACAGGAACTACATTATGTCCAATAATGTAACGTGTGTTTTTGTTGGGGTGGGTTCATGATGGTGTTTGTACTCATTCTTGTTACAATAGGGGAGAAATAACATACAGATTGCACCTTTAACATCGGGGCTAAGGTCAATTCCATTTCAATCGCTTCAATTCAAGAAAACTACCCATGAACCTCTATGAAATTCATATTCAATCTTTTTCCAGAGTTAAATGAATGAAATTAGAACAGACCCTCCCACCTTTTTGTAAGACAGTGGCCACCAGACCTGGTCCTAGAGAGCAACAGCACCAGGTGCAGGCTTTTGCTCCAGCACTCAACACACCATTATTACACAAATTAACCAAGACCTCAACCCACCTGAAATCAGCTGTGTTAGTGCTGGGACAATCCAAGCTGCACTCCTTCCTTCCCTCATGTCATCCAATATCATCTCCCTTTGAACCAGTATGCTCTTAGGATACAGTTGCTCCAAGCCAAGGCCAGGTGGCCACTCTTTTAAAGAGGCTGTACAGAAGTTTAGTTGCTAATTGTTTATCTACATTTTTTGGCTTGAGTGTTGCCTGTATGGTTGATATAACATTATTTATTGACTCATGAAACAACACAATCCTTAGTTTTAGGCTAGAAATATATGCTTTAGCTCATAGGGGGTGGGGGAGGTGTGCCCCCTTTGCTCTCAATAAGGATTTTAAAAATCCATTTAGATCCATCTATTCCTTCAGGTAAAAGCGATTCATAGATAATCGCTGTGTTTTCGGTCCCCCTGAAGGCTGGTCCTAGATCTGAGTACCGCCTGTTGCCAGGAGTTAGTTATGGAGCACAAACAGATCTGGGACCAGGGCTAAGGGAAGGTATAGTATGAGTGTATCAGTGATCCTTGAGGGACTTGACGGCCTTGGCCAGGTTGCTGTAGAACTCCACCATGCTGGATGGGAAGAAGGAGTCGACCACGGAGCGAGGCAGGAAGCCCCCCAGATCCGTCTGGAAGAAACTGAACAGCTGTGTTTTGTTCGGCTCCCTGGGAGAGACAGAGACGTTGCATTTACACTATACTTTATGAACAATATTAGAAAGTGCTTCAGCCACATAGCTATCAAGACAGGTGGTCATGTTAGATAATGAGAGAGTGAGAAGATGCACAAATCAAACCTATTTGCTGTGCAGCATTATAGAGTAAGACAGTGCTTCAACTGATGTTTAGCTCTCTACTGCCCTCCTGTGACGGACAATTGCCTCTACAAAAACGTCCTTGGTTCTCACAGAACTGAACACAATGTTGAGAATGTTGCAAACCTTGTAACTCAATTTATGCATAAATAAATATGAAATGTACTGAACATTGTACTCAGAAAATGTAATGACTCTAGGACCAATAAAATGTATTCAAAATAGCTTCTGAAGTTTCATAATTGTATGTTCGTTAATGGGAAAATGCGGTCATTTTTTTCAATATCCTGAAAAGTTTGTTTTGGAGATGAGGTTTTCATCAGACAACGACAATAGGGTGAAACAGAGAAGCGTGTCTCAGAGCATGACTCACCCAGAGATGGGGACACAGATGCAGCCACAGGGGTGGTTGAAGCCCCTCACGTACCCTGACTGGGGAGGGCAGCTGGGGTGGCTCACGTGGGTGGCTAACGGACAGAACACAGGGGAGAGAACATATGAGGGATGCAATTGTGTGTACATATCATTCAATCTATCACATCATGTTAATTAGTACACTGATAGTGAAGGTAAAACACATATAGGTATCTCATCTTGGGCACACTGTAGCAAAACATTTTGCAACGGAATACATAACCAAGTCTTTCTTATTGGACCTAGTACATCACAGTTTGAGCATTTTCTTCCTTTTCGTGCCTACTGAACACGACCCACATTTCGACATGGATGATTAGGCCTAGGCCTCAGTCTGGGGCAGTGGATAAGATAAGTTGTCTGGCCCAGAGATTCCCACCCAGCCAGCCTCGCTCTGAGGGTTAAGGCTGATGATTAGGCTACATCATCCACACACTACCACCATTAGTGACAAGAGTTCCTCTTGTACTTTACTCTGATTTCAGCCTACTGCTGATAGTGTGGTGTGTCTGTGCATCCCGGGTGTTTGATTTTTCTTTTCTTTGTATATCATTCATTTTATTGTCTTGATTTGTTTTTGTTGTTGTTAGAATACCTATTATCCCTTTATATTTCTTAATATCTGAGCTGTTATGTGCTCTGTAAATGTCTCAATGTTCAATAAAAATAGCCTACAAAAAAAAAAAAAAGAAAAAAACAGTTGCTCATATAAAACCCCAAGGTCTGTGTGGTCTTCAAGGAGAGAAGACTACAGAGCTACACTTCAATAGAAATGTGGAATTGAGTCAGTAGAGAAATGTAGTTAAATAATACATTGTTAGTTAGATAAATATTCAAAAATATAAGAGAGAAAAGACAGAAGGAAGTAAAAGGAGAGATTGAGGCGTTACGCACCATTGGATGTAATGGTGCCGTCAGTCGTACTGCTTCACTAGAATAACATCGACAAAGTCTCTGGGGGCTATGATGCCCATGGCTGCTGAGGGAGTGACTGTTCGGCAGACAGTGATGTTCTGTGTGAGAGGGGGAGAGACTAGGCAGGTAAACACTGGGCCTCGCTCAGCAGGACACAGCGTGGTGGAAATCTTCATATAGAAATATACCAAGTAGAATGAAACAAGAACCCCTCTGATAAGCGGAATAAGGCACGCATCAGTTCTATCCATGACATTTCTAAGTGCAACATTCCACAAGATAAACACTGGGCCTCGTTCAACGGGACACGACAAAAGTACCCCTCCGACCTGCAGAATAAGGTATCGCATCAGTTCTATCCATGATAATTTATCTACGTTTTCCTACTGATCATGTCCCTGTACTTGTGTTCGTCCCAAAGCAAATAAACATGAACGTGACTAATGGAATAGAGAACAAAGGATAGGAGTGCTGCGTTGGGGCTGTGGGTGTGACGGTCGCTGGCAGGTGCCCTTTAGGAAACAGGAATCAAAACCATGAACAAACTGGATGACACACTTTGGTTGCTTGGGTAACTTATTTAACCTTCACGTAACCAGGGAAGTCCGATAGAGGTCAGGTAAAACTCACTTCCAAAAACCCCTGAGCATTATCAACAAAGTTGGGGCAGAATACAGGAGAGACAGAACTATACAGCAAGAATGGATGACAAAGCGGCTATTCAGTTGTGATTTGTTTGTGAGTGAGTGAGGAATGATAACTAAGAATCAATCGAGAAACAAATGAATCAAATGATCAGTGACAACTCTCTAAAGCAAACTCAGAACATAGATGCTGATGGGGAAAACACAACTGAATTGTGACTGACTGTGAGTATACAGTGCCTTGAAAAAGTATTCATCCCTCGTGGCGTTTTTTCCAATTTTTTGTTGCATTACAACCTGTAATTTAAATGGATTTTTATTTGGATTTCATGTAATGGACATCCACAAAATACTCCAAATTGGTGAAGTGAAATGAAAAAAATAACTTATGTATTCACCCCCTTTGCTAGGAAGGTCCTAAATAAGATCTGGTGCAACCAATTACCTTCAGAAGTCACATAATTAGTTAAATAAAGTCCACCTGTGTGCAATCTAAGTGTCACATGATCTGTCACATGATCTCAGTATATATACACCTGAAAGGCCCCAGAGTCTACAACACCACTAAGCAAGGGACACCACTAAGCAAGGGGCACCACCACCAAGGGGCACCACCACCAAGCAAGCGGCACCATGAAGACCAAGGAGCTCTCCAAACAGGTCAGGGACAAGGTTGTGGAGAAGTACAGATCAGGTTTGGGTTATAAAAAATATCAGAAACTTTCAACATCCCACGGAGCACCATTAAATCCATTATAAAAAAATGGAAATAATATGGCACCACAACAAACCTGCCAAGAGAGGGCCGCCCACCAAAACTCACGGACCAGGCAAGGAGGGCATTAATCAGAGAGGCAGCAAAGAGACCAAAGATAACCCTGAATGAGCTGCAAAGCTCCACAGCGGAGATTGGAGTATCTGTCCATAGGACCACTTTAAGCCGTACACTCCACAGAGCTGGGCTTTACAGAAAAGTGGCCAGAAAAAAGCCATTGCTTAAAGAAAAAAATAAGCAAACACGTTTGGTGTTCGCCAAAAAGGCATGTGGGAGACTCCCCAAACATATGGAAGAAGGTACTCTGGTCAGATGAGACTAAAATTGAGCTTTTTGGCCATCAAGGAAAACGCTGTGTCTGGCGCAAACCCAACACCTCTCATCACTCCGAGAACACCATCCTGCTGTGGGGATGTTTTTCATCGGCAGGGACTGGGAAACTGGTCAGAATTAAAGGAATGATGGATGGCGCTAAATACAGGGGAAGTTCTTGAGGGAAACCTGTTTCAGTCTTCCAGAGATTTGAGACTGGGACAGAGGTTCACCTTTCATCAGGACAGCTAAAGCAACACTCGAGTGGTTTAAGAAGAAACATTTAAATATCTTGGAATGGCCTAGTCAAAGCCCAGACCTCAATCCAATTGAGAATATGTGGTATGACTTAAAGATTGCTGTACACCAGCGGAACCCATCCAACTTAAAGGAGCTGGAGCAGTTTTGCCTTGAAGAATGGGCAAAAATCCCAGTGGCTAGATGTGCCAAGCTTATAGAGATATACCCCAAGAGACTTGCAGCTGTAATTGCTGCAAAGGTGGCTCTACAAAGTATTGACTTTGGGGGGTGAATAAGTTATGCACGCTCAAGTTCTGTTTTTTTGTCTTATTTCTTGTTTCACAAAAAAAAAAAAAAAAAAAAAAAAAAAGATTGCATCTTTCAAAGTGGTAGGCATGTTGTGTAAATCAAATGATACAACCCCCCCAAAATCAATTTTAATTGCAGGTTGTAAGGCAACAAAATAGGAAAAATGCCAAGGGGGGTGAATACTTTCACAAGTTTGAAACTTAGCCTACCTCGGTGACTTGCTCTACGAGCTCAAACTTCTTGACATTGTTGTCCCATTTCACCCGCAGTCCGTTGGGCACTGGCTCAGACACTCCCATACCTTCCTCTGGACTTCCCTTCACCACCGACTCCCCCTTATACCTGTCAGACACAATACATGTAGAGATAGACAGAACACCACTAACTCTAACTCTTCGGAAAGTATTCAGACCTCTTCACTTTTTCTTCATTCTGTTACAGCTTTATTCTAAAATGGATTAAATAAAAAAAAATGTCCTCATCAATCTACACACAATACCCCCATAATGACAAAGCAAAAACAGGCTTTTAGATTTTTTTGCAAATGTATTAAAAATAAAAAACAGAAATACCTTATTTACATAAGTATTCAGACCATTTGCTATGAGACTCAAAATTGAGCTCAGGTGCATCCCGTTTCCATTGATCATCCCTTGAGATGTTCTACAACTTGATTGGAGTCCACCTGTGGTACATTAAATTGATTGGACATGATTTGGAAAGGCACACACCTGTCTGTATAAGTTGACAGTTCATGTCAGAGCAAAAACCAAGCCATGAGGTCAAAGGAATTGTTCGTAGAGCACAGATCTGGGGAAGGGTACCAAAACATTTCTGCAGCATTGAAGGTCCCCAAGAACACAGTGGCCCCCATCATTCTTAAATGGATGAAGTTTGGAACCACCAAGACTCTTCCTAGAGCTGGCTGCCCAGCCAAACTGAGCAATCGGGGGGGAAGGGCCTTGGTCAGGGAGGTGACCAAGAACCCGCTCTGATAGAGCTCCAGAGTTCTTCTGTGAAGATGGGAGAACCTTCCAGAAGGACAACCATCTCTGCAGCACCACCAATCAGGCCTTTATGGTAGAGTGGCCAGACTTAAGCCACTCCTCAGTAAAAAGGCACATGAAAGCCCACTTGGACTTTGCAAAAAGGCACTTAAAGGACTCTCAGACCATGAGAAACAAGATTCTCTGGTCTGATGAAACCAAGATTGAACTCATTGGCCTGAATGCCAAGCGTCACATCTGGAGGAAACCAGGCACAGCTCATCACCTGGCCAATATCATCCCTATGGTGAAGCATGGTGGTGGCAGCTGTGGGGATCTTTTTCAGCGGCAGGGACTAGTAGACTAGTCAGGATCGAGGGAAAGATTAACGGAGCAAAGTATAAAATGATTAGAGAGATCCTTGATGAAAACCTGGTCCAGAGCACTCAGGACCTCAGACTGGGGCGAAGGTTCACCTTCTAACAGGACAATGACCCTAAGCACACATCTAAGACAATGCAGGAGTGGCTTCGAGACAAGTCTCTGATGTCCTTGAGTAGCCCAGCCAGAGCCCAGACTTGAACCCGATCTAACATCTCTGGAGAGACCTGAAAATAGCTGTGCAGCGACGCTCCCCATCCAACCTGACAGAGCTTGAGAGGATCTGCAGAGAAGAATGGGAGAAACTCCCCAAATACAGGTGTGCCAAGCTTGTAGCATCATACCAAAGAAGACTTGAGGCTGTAATCGCTGCCAAAGGTGCTTCAACAAAGTACTGAGTAAAGGGTCTGAATACTTATGTAAATGTGATATTTTTATTTATTTTGAATACATTTGCAATAATTTATAAAATCATGTTTTTGCTTTGTCATTATTGGGTATTGTGTGTAGATTGATGGATTTTTTATTTTTTTTTAATCCATTTTAGAATAAGGCTGTAACGTAACAAAATGTGGAAAAAGTGAAGGGGTCTAAATACTTTCTGAATGCACTGTACCTGTCAGACACAACACATGTAGAGACAGACAGAACACCACTAACCCTAATACCTGTCAAACATAACACATGTAGAGATAGGTCTACTTGGGGGTGGTTTCCGGTTTCCCAGAGACCGATTAAGCCCAGTCCTCAACTAAAAAGTACTGTCAATGGAGATTCTCCATTAAGAATGCTTTTTAGTCCAGGACTAGGCTAAATCTGTGTCTGGGAAGCCAGCCCTGGGTGTTATAGCACCAATCCTGGGGTGTATCTTAATTAACAGTCTAACGTTGCTCCATCTCCATGTTCTCTCCTTCATCTGCACTGAACTGAAAACAGGAATGGTAAAAGCAAGCTGGTGGATATTTGTTTCTCCGTTTTTTCACATCAATGCAGCTGAAGGAAACAGGTTGAGGAGAGGGAAAGTAGGCCTCATTAGACTATTATGATACACAGCTGAAGATGAACTTAGTAACAATTGATCAGTCCAACAGTTTATCAATAACTGATGCTGTCAGTTCTGTTGGAGAAAGCCTTGACAGGAACTAGGTACCCCTGTTAAGCAGTAACATTAAAGACTCTCCGGAGATAAGATTATGAAAACTTGCTTCCAATCCTATACAAAAATGTAGAAATGAATGATTTAGCCTTGCTAAGGAGAATAACTTATACTTACACATTTCCAGGGAACTCAGTCGAAGGCCGCCAGGACACGATGACGTCATTCTAAAAATGGACAGACGCATCCATTTGTCATAAACAAAACATTGCTTGCTGTTGTCACCCACTGCATTTACCTAGCTATGTTATTTACAATGACACAGCAAAATGGAGCTGTTAACACGGTGCACGGAAAGGCACGTCACCTGTGATGATCAAATATTAATATTGCTACCTAGAACATTACGCACCGATTTCTTGCAGACTTTCCACCCAGACTCGTCCTTTGTGTAACTCAAAAGACAATCCCCAACTGCATTCGCTCTGTGCTGGTAATCCATGCTTGTTGAGTCCGCCAGGCAGATGTGAAGATGGAGGTCTTGCAACCTGTTCAACTAGCTAGCCAGCTGTCAGGCTAACCGACTAGTTCCCTAGCTAACATTAGCCGTGATTCCAAATGGATGGATGTAGACTGACAAACAAGATAACTAGTTAGCGTAGATTATGAAGCGTAGAATATGAGCTATGAATATGAGACAGTTACGTTTAGTAACAGATAGCCACACACGCCAATATAAGACCATTTACAGTAACGTTAGCTAGCTAACGTTAGCTAATGAAAAGATTGAATGAAAGACTTGCATTATCGTTAGCCGCGAAGTTCCTGAAGTCAGTAAAATAGCCACATCTGGCAACCATCAACAGATCTGCTTAAAAATAAATATTGATTGTCATAAACATCTAATACGAATGTGTAGTAAATATGCAGCTTATTTAGCCAGCAGGCTAGCTGGCCGTTTTCCCATCAACTGATGAAAAAATTAATGTGAAAAAGTATGTTTTCTGATTGGTTGGAAGCTTGGAACTGTGTTGAAGTGAATGCTGGGAATTGTAGTTTGAAATGGATAGTTAGGTGAGATGGAAGGGTGAGAACAATTGATACTTTCAATGTTCTTATTGCAACGACAATCAGTTATCGAAACACATCTGTTCATCTGTCAAGTATTTTTTTCTCCACCAACAGTGCAGACTCAGGCCACTTTTGGTCTGGAAGTTATCATCGACATGGTATTCCTTTTCTAAATGTACTTTATACATATCCTAAGGTGTTATACATGTTGCACATCATACTTTACCACAGTATCATCGTTTTATTGAGTTGAAGGCCATGTTTGCTTGGTACAATGTAATGTACACACAATAGCCAATATAACAACACCTGTTTGTGATAACCCTAAAACAAACATCAAGTGCCATACCAATAACCTTAGTGTAGAACAAAACGATCTGATGCTTAGGTACACTATTATGGACCATTGACCATTATATTTATTTTATTGAGAGCAAATACAGTATCCATGACAATGTGAGCATATAATATATTATGCATGTTATGCACATAGAGCTTTTTGTTAACACACACAAACAAAGTATAGCATTAGCCATGAATGGGCTATTCACTTTTTCTGTGGTTTACAATACGACTTAATGTAACCCATTGCAAAGTAATTAACTCTACAGGTCGTTATTGTAAAATATAATTTGCTTTCAATAACTTACATGGATTAATAAAGGTTAAATAAACATAGATAGATTCACAATACCAATACACAAACTACACATTGGAGAAGACCAGTTCTTTAGACCCAGACACGTTGGTGTCTATACTGGCTTTGGACTTCTTCTTAGCCAGCTTGCCTTGCCTGGCCTCAGACTTGAGGTACTTCTCCTTGTTGTGAATGACCTGGATGTACTGGTCTGTGCTGCTGTTTTGCTGGTCGCTACTGGAGGCCAGAGAGGCCGAGTCCGACTCAGTCAGGGAAGGCTCCATCTTCGACCTGGACGTCTTGGGCTTGACCTGGAGCTCCAGGCGTCTTCCAGGGCCCTGGGGGAAGAGTGTGCGAGTCTGCCCGGGAGTGGGAGTGTCTGGCCGGGGACTGTGTGTGCCTGACTGGTGGTGGAAGCTCGGCTCCTCTGATGCTGGTCTGGGAGAGGGAGTGCAAGCGCGTCTCCATATCCTCCCAGTCCCCTTCTTGGGCTTCACCGCCGTAGCGCCCCCTAGCGGTGTGGCTGTCTTTCGGTGCCATAGACAACTTGCTCTCCAGGCGCTCTCCGATGTAGAAGCGCGCCGGCTGGTGGAGGTCGGAGAGCGAGCGGGGCCGGTGCGTCTGCCCGAACAACCCCCTCCTAGACTCCCTCTTCCCCCCTCCCTCTTCCTCATCCTCTTCCTCACTCAGGTGCGACTGCGGCGGATTCGACCTATGCGGGTGCCCATGCAGATGCGGAGCCCTTGGAGTATACCGCTTGATATTCCGCGGGATCAGCTCCACGATCTCACCCACCGGGTCCTCCGCTCGGAAGTGGCGAGGACGCGCGTGGCGGATCGAGCAGCTTTTCCTAGCTCGTGCTCGTTGACGATGACGTAGCGCGTGGTGTGGGGGCGACGGCCCACGTGGCTCTGGGCGGTCACTATCCCAGCTGCCTCTGTGGGGTGCATGGGCCTGATGGTCTTCCTGAAGAGGGGGTCGGAGTGGATGTTCTCTGAGGAGTAGCGTGTCGGGGGTTGTAGGCCACATGGTGGTAGGACTTGGACCTGCAGGTACCGCTCAGGGCCTCCCAGGTAGGCAGGGTGTCTGTGGTGACAGAGGGAAATACAGATGGTAAACTATGTGGTCGTAATAAGAGACCACTTCAACTTGCATCATTACGGTAACAAATACTACTGATGCTGTGTATCGTTGATTCCTTTAGTAGTGACAATACTCCAGGCCATAGTATGCCAAAAGGGACTTTAGTAGGATTTAAATACCCACTGCTTATTAGCTACTGTTGTAGAAAATTACACTTTTCCTTTCATGACCACTAATCTGACTTGGATGAGTGAAAGCATTGAGGTGGAATCACACTAAATTTCTTAGGGCGAATCCTGACTTCTAATTTTCACTTAGTCATGCATTGATGTTAATGGGAGACTAAGTTTAAACTTTGGACTAGGTGCTGGAATCCCCCCTTCAGATGTTTATTTAGGACTAACAACATGGACGCCAACCCTTAATCCTCCTGTAGACACACCTGTAGAGGACTGTATTAAAGCCCATGACTGACCAGACAGAATAACACAATATATGTGTGTGTGTGTGACACACCTGTTAGGAATGTGCTCCGGCCTTTGCTTGTGCAGTATGGACACTGTTGGACTTCTAGACGCCCCAGCAGCAGCCGTCGCCCTAGCGATCTCGGCCCTCGATGCCGACTGGGTGATGGTGCGGATGCCGTTGCCCGTGTCGATCAGGCGACTGGAAGTTTGTGACGCTGCCGTTGCGTCGGGGCGACGGCGTGCGAATGGACGACTCGCGGCTGGTGATGTCACTGTCCTGCTGGTCAGGCTTCCTGTCCCCGCCAGGGACCTCCGTGGCCTGTAGCCTCGCTGTGGGTGGGGGTCAAAGGTCAGCTGTTACAGGTCAGGGATTATAGCATAAGTGTTCAAAAGTTCAAAACTTTATTGGTCAAAGGTTAATAGTCAAGTGAGGTGAAGGGTTAAAGGTCAGAGGTAAGGGGAGATGTACAGTTGAAGTCGGAAGTTTACATACACCTTAGCCAAATACGTTTAAACTCAGTTTTTCACAATTCCTGACATTTAATCCTAGTAGAAATTCCCTGTCTTAGGTCAGTTAGGATCACCACTTTTTTTTTTTTTTTTTGTCATTTAGCAGACGCTCTTATCCAGAGCGACTTACAGGAGCAATTAGGGTTAGTGCCTTGCTCAAGGGCACATCAACTGATTTTTCACCTAGACGGCTCGGGGATTAGAACCAGCGACCTTTCGGTTACTGGCACAACGCTCTTACCCACTAAGCTACCAGCCACTTTATTTCAAGAATGTGAAATGTCAGAATAATAGTAGAGAGAATGATTTATTTCAGCTTGTATTTGTTTCATCACATTCCCAGTGGGTCAGAAGTTTAAAAACACTCAATTAGTATTTGGTAGCATTGCCTTTAAATTGTTTAACTTGGGTCAAACGTTTCAGATAGCCTTCCACAAGCTTCCCACAATAAGTTGGGTGAATTTTGGCCCATTCCTCCTGACAGAGCTGGTGTAACTTAGTCAGGTTTGTAGGCCTTTGTAGCACACGCTTTTTCAGTTCTGCCCACAGATTTTATATAGGATTGAGGTCAGGGCTTTGTGATGGCCACTCCAATACCTTGACATTGTTGTCCTTAAGCCATTTTGCCACAACTTTGGAAGTATGCTTGGGGTCATTGTCCATTTGGAAGACCCATTTGCGACCAAGCTTTAACTTCCTGACTGATGTCTTGAGATGTTGCTTCAATATATCCACATACTTTTCCTTCGTCATGATGCCATCTATTTTGTGAAGTGCACCAGTCCCTCCTGCAGCAAAAGCACCCCACAGCATGATGCTGCCACCCTGTTCTTCACAGTTGGGATGGTGTTCTTCGGCTTGCAAGCAGCCCCCTTTTTCCTCCAAACATAAAGATGGTCATTATGGCCAAACAGTTCTATTTTTGTTTCATCAGACCAGAGGACATTTCTCAAAAAAGTATGATCTTTGTCCCCATGTGCAGTTGCAAACCGTAGTCTGGCTTTATTATGGCGGTTGTGGAGCAGTGGCTTCTTCCTTGCTGAGCGGCCTTTCAGGTTATGTCGATATAGGACTCGTTTTACTGTGGATATAGATACTTTTGTACCTGTTTCCTCCAGCATCTTCACAAGGTCCTTTGCTTTTGTTCTGGGATTGATTTGCACTTTTCGCACCAAAGTCGTTCATCTCTAGGAGATAGAACGCGTCTCCTTCCTGAGCGGTATGATGGCTGCGTGGTCCCATGGTGTTTATACTTACGTACTATTGTTTGTACAGATGAACGTGGTACCTTCAGGCGTTTGGAAATTGCTCCCAAGGATGAACCAGACTTGTGGAGGTCTACAAAAACATTTCTGAGGTCTTGGCTGATTTCTTTTGATTTTCCCATGATGTCATGCAAAGAGGCACTGAGTTTGAAGGTAGGCCTTGAAATACATCTACAGGTACAGAAGCTTTTAAAGCCATCATTTTCTGGAATTTTCCAAGCTGTTTAAAGGCACAGTCAACTTAGTGTATGTAAACTTCTGACTCACTGGAATTGTGATACAGTGAATTATAAGTGAAATAATCTGTCTGTAAACAATTGTTGGAAAAATGACTTGTGTCATGCACAAAGTAGATGTCCTAACCGACTTGCCAAAACTTTAGTTTGTTAACAAGAAATTTGTGGAGTCGTTGAAAAATGAGTTTTAATGACTCCAACCTAAGTGTATGTAAACTTCCGACTTCAACTGTAGATATAGAAAACATAGAACCAACCAACTACAAAGTCAAATGATGAGGTTTACCTGAAGCCAGCTGGAATACCTTCTTCTTGTCTTCTGTTCTCTCCTGACAAAGACATTTCTGTTCAGCACACAGTCATGAGACTAAGCATGCATCCCAAATGGCACCATATTCCCTATGTAGTCCACTACTTTTAACCAGAGACAAAAGTAGTAAACTGTATTGGGAATAGGGTGCCATTTGGAACGCACTCTAAGTTTCTTTAATGTATAATAGTGACTGAATCCGAGAACTTTAACAATAGCGTCTAGAACTCACAGTCTGAAGCTGCATCCTCAGCTGGTTGTTGGTGAATTTGAGGGATCTGGCGATGGCCTGAAGGTAGTATATCAACATGCTGAAAGACACAGAGAGAGTTACCCCAAGAGGACTGACACAATGTCTGATCAACATGCTGAAAGGCACAGGTAGAGTTACCTAAGAGTGACACAACTTGACCAATCCGAATGCATCAAGCAAGTCAGGCTACAGACATAATGTGTGTGTGTGAGTCTGTGTGTGTAAGTCTGTGTGTGTCTGTGTGTGTGAGTCTGTGTGTGTGAGTCTGTGTGTGTGAGTCTGTGTGTGTGAGTCTGTGTGTCTGAGTCTGTGGGTGTGTGTGAGAGAGTCTGCATTCCTGTGTGTGAGTCTGCATGTGTGTGTGTGTGTACTCACAACAGCAGCAGCAGAGCGGGCAGCGCTACGACAGGGCTGGTGACATAACTCATCACTTTACTGAACCACAGCGGGAAGTCATTGGCTATCGTCTCCGAGATTATGTCATAAATCTTCTCCTGACCGCTGCAGGGAAGCACACACACACACACACACACACACACACACTAAATCGGACCATTGTATTACAGGAAAGGATGAAGCATAGTGGCACAGCAGAATTAAAGCTATACAGGCTTTTCTTCTTGGCCATTATACTGCTTTCAGCTATTCAGCTGATGATGATGTGTGATGGTAATAAAATAATCATGGATTTATGTTTTATAGCCATTTTCAAGGTGCTCAATAGGAGTTAGCTCGTCCACACACACACTCACTCACTTGGGCTACAAACACACACACACACACACACACACACACACACACACACACACACACACACACACACACACACACACACACACACACACACACACACACACACACACACACACACACACACACACAGTGTACTGCAACCCTATTAAAAGTGTGGCTTACATTACCTTAATTTACAAGGCCTAACTTTAAAATGGGCACCACGTTTAAAGAGCTTCACAGGAACAATTGTTTACCTAAATGGCCCGCAGTGTTGGGAAGGTCTGTATCTCACAATGGCAAAGATGGTGGGCAGCATACATAGAAACAGCATGAACAACAGCATAGCCAGGTAGAAATTATTTGATCTGGAAACAAATGAGAGAAGTAAAATACAGAATTAAAAATGTATTTTATTTTTTATTTTGTGCATTTTTATTTATATATTGTGTATGTATCTCTTTGTTATTTCAAGTTATCCTATCTTTGTAATCTTAAGAAAATATGTGGAATAGATTTTTCATATACTATCATGCTATTTCTTTATATCATTCTATTTCTTTAATAAACGTATATGCTATTTTTTTAAACAATCATGCTGTTTTACATAACTGTGTGTGTGTGTGTGTGCGTGCACGCGTGCATGAGTGCGTACTTTCCTGTACATCTGGGAGTGACTGATAAGGCCTGAAAGAGGCAGCAACAGACTCGTTACATAAATCAGAGTGGGCTGAGTGGCTGCAGGCCGTGTGTGTGTGTGTGTGTGTGTGTGTGTGTGTGTGTGTGTGTGTGTGTGTGTGTGTGTGTGTGTGAGGGAGGGAGCAGTGCAGTGGCTCATTTTGTTTTCTCTCTCCACAGAGCTGGAAAATAAGATCAGGTGGGAGGGGAGGACAGGAGTAATGACACCAGAACCACAGAACCAGAACCACAGGAACAGGACTAAAGGCCCAGAGTGAATCAGACCCACTCACTGTCCAAAAGAGGCAGTGTACCACTATGCTATTATGTAATGTTAGTCTTTTGTGGTACTGTTTGTTATTGATTAATCAGTACTACAGAGGGGGAGAGAGAGAGAAAGAGGGAGAGAGAGAGAGAGAGAGAGAGAGAGAGAGAGAGAGAGAGAGAGAGAGAGAGAGAGAGAGAGAGAGAGAGCACTCGGGGGAGCTCTAGGAAGAGTCTTGGTGGTTCCAAACTGTGTTCTTGGGGACCTTCAATGCTGCAGACATTTTTTGGTACCCTTCCCCAGATCTGTGCCTCGACACAATCCTGTCTCTGAGCTCTACGGACAATTCCTTCGACCTCATGGCTTGGTTTTTTCTCTGATATGCACTGTCAACTTTGGGACCTTATATAGACAGGTGTGTGCCTTTCCATATCATGTCTAATCAATTGAATTTACCACAGGTGGACTCCAATCAAGTTGTAGAAACATCTCAAGGATGATCAATGGAAACAGGATGCACCTGAGCTCAATTTCGAGTCTCATAGCAAAGGGTCTGAATACTTATGTACATTTTATTTTTTATACATTTGCAAAAAATATGTAATACATTTTAAAATAAGGCTGTAACGTAACAACATGTGGAAAAAGGGAAGGGGTCTGAATACTTTCCAAATGCACTGTATGTATGTGTGTGTGCGTGCCTGTGTGTGTGTGTGTCTCTGCCCCTGACCTGGATGCTCTGAACACCTGTTGGTGAGGGACGTTGCAGGTGAGCACAGCCCAACTCCTCAGGTACATCAAGCCTATCAGCTTCAACACGTTAAAGGCAGGCAGACAGGGAGAGAAGAATGCACCCATCCTAGACAGAGAGAGAGGAGAGAGAGGAGAGAGAGAGAGAGAGAGAGAGAGAGAGAGAGAGAGAGAGAGAGAGAGAGAGAGAGAGAGAGAGAGAGAGAGAGAGAGAGAGAGAGAGAGAGAGAGAGAGAGAGAGAGAGAGAGAGAGAGAGAGGAGAGAGAGAGAGGAGAGAGAGGGGAGAGAGAGGAGAGAGAGAGAGAGAGGAGAGAGAGAGAGGAGAGAGAGAGAGAAGAGAGAGAGAGAGAGAGGGAGAGAGAGAGAGGAGAGAGAGAGGGAGAGAGGAGAGGGAGAGAGAGAGGAGAGAGGGGAGAGAGAGGGGGAGAGAGGAGAGAGGGAGAGAGGAGAGAGAGGGGGAGAGAGAGAGAGAGAGAGAAGAGAGAGAGAGAGAGAGAGAGAGAGAGAGAGAGAGAGAGAGAGAGAGAGAGAGAGAGAGCGGAGAGAGAGAGAGAGAGAGAGAGAGAGAGAGTGAGAGAGAGAGGGAGAGAGAGAGAGAGAGAAGAGAGAGAGAGAGAGAGAGAGAGAGAGAGAGAGAGGGGGGGGGAGAGAGAGAGGGAGAGAGAGAGAGAGAGGAGAGAGAGAGGGAGAGAGAGGAGAGAGAGGGGGAGAGGAGAGAGAGAGGGGGAGAGAGAGAGAGAGGGGGAGAGAGGAGAGAGAGGGGGAGAGAGAGAGAGAGGGGGAGAGGAGTACTGGAGCTGAATTATCATAATGTATACATGAGCCAACAAGGTTACCTACACAGCAGTTTGTGTTGTGACTGTGTAAAGTCAGTTACCATTAGAATACATCAGTATTTTGTTTATGTCACTATTATGACAATGATATGACAATATTATGACAGAGAGATTGTGTGAGAGAGAGAAAGACAGAGAGAGAGAGGGAAAGCGAGAGAGAGGGTGTGGGGGGGGGGAATGTCCCCACTCTGTGAAGGAGCCACACACACACACACACACAGGTATGGGCTCATAGCCCATATAAAACACATTACCGGCCGATGGCTCTCGGCTTCGGACCATTGAGTTGATCAGCTCTGAAATGACGGGTGTGGAATGAACAGAGGTAATACTGTCCATCTAACTACAGAGGTGTGTAATGGAAAGATCACACACACAGCACAGCATATTACTCTGGGTCAGGGGCTGTCCTGCCCTTAGTAAGGTTGCCTTTTATAGTAGGATTGGGGTATATATTATAGCTAGTATGGGCACATTACCTTCTACATTAGAATCAGAATCACCATTAATAGCCAAGTACATTTACACAGTCAGAATGTCACTTGGTGATATGGTGCTGCTAGCCATAGATATCATTTAGAGCCATTATACAGACAGAGGAATTTACACAACGGTTCCACGCATTATGAACAAATTAGATAAAGTGAACATGGAATTGCAAGTGTGTGAGAGAGTGTGTTATATCTCTAACCTGAGTTTTTCCTGGCCATGTGACTTGAGGATGAACTCTGGGCCCTAGTTCCATCTACTGTCTATGTTGTATGTGCTGTCTGAAACTCAACAGCAAAGACCAATAGCTTATGTCAGAAGAGACAAATACGTGCCGAGTCGTGGTCGAGTGGGTGGGTAACACTCCCAGCAATAAGCACGTATGCCTACGGCGGCAGGTAGGCTAGCGGTTAAGAGCGTTGGGTCAGTAACCGAAAGGTCACTGATTCGAATCCGAGCCGACTTGGTGAAAAAACTGTTGATGTGCCCTTGAGAAAGACACTTGACCCTAATTGCTCCTGTAAGTCGCTCTGGATAAGAGCGTCTGCTAAATGACTAAAATGTAAAATGAAAGGTTGAGTGGAACTCCTGTCCTATAAAACTAAAGAATAGAAGAAGTGACATATACAGTAGAATGTGACATATACAGTAGAATGTGACAAATACAGTAGGATGTGACATATACAGTAGAATGTGACAAATACAGTAGAATGTGACATATACAGTAGAATGTGACAAATACAGTAGGATGTGACATATACAGTAGAATGTGACATATACAGTAGAATGTGACATATACAGTAGAATGTGACAAATACAGTAGAATGTGACATATACAGTAGAATGTGACAAATACAGTAGAATGTGACATATACAGTAGAATGTGACAAATACAGTAGAATGTGACATATACAGTAGAATGTGACATATATAGCAGAATGTGACATATACAGTAGAATGTGACATATTTTTATTTTTTTATTTTTCACCTTTATTTAACCAGGTAAGCCAGTTGAGAACAAGTTCTCATTTACAACTGCGACCTGGCCAAGATAAAGCAAAGCAGTGCGATAAAAACAACAACACAGAGTTACATATGGGGTAAAACAAAACATAAAGTCAAAAATACAACAGAAAATATATATATACAGTGTGTGCAAATGTAGCAAGTTATGGAGGTAAGGCAATAAATAGGCTATAGTGCAAAATAATTACAATTAGTATTAACACTGGAATGATAGATGTGCAAGAGATGATGTGCAAATAGAGATACTGGGGTGCAAATGAGCAAAATAAATAACAATATAGGGATGAGGTAGTTGGGTGGGCTAATTTCAGATGGGCTGTGTACAGGTGCAGTGATCGGTAAGGTGCTCTGATAACTGATGCTTAAAGTTAGTGAGGGAGATAAGAGTCTCCAGCTTCAGAGATTTTTGCAATTCGTTCCAGTCATTGGCAGCAGAGAACTGGAAGGAATGGCGGCCAAAGGAGGTGTTGGCTTTGGGGATGACCAGTGAGATGTACCTGCTGGAGCGCATACTACGGGTGGGTGTTGCTAAGGTGACCAATGAGCTAAGATAAGGTTTGGAGGTTTGTTAACACAGTGTCCAATGAAGGGCCAGATGTATACAAAATGGTGTCGTCGGTAGAATGTGACATATACAGTAGAATGTGACAAATACAGCAGAATGTGACATATACAGTAGAATGTGACATATACAGTAGAATGTGACATATACAGTACAATGTGACATATACAGCAGAATGTGACATATACAGTAGAATGTGACATATACAGTAGAATGTGACAAATACAGTAGAATGTGACAAATACAGCAGAATGTGACATATACAGCAGAATGTGACATATACAGCAGAATGTGACATATTCCCTGAGCCAACTAGGTGAAAAATCTGTCGATGTGCCCTTGAGCAAGGCACTTAACCCTAATTGCTCCTGTAAGTCGCTCTGGATAAGAGCGTCTGCTAAATGACTAAAAAAATATTTAAAAAAATAATATACAGCAGAATGTGACATATACAGTAGAATGTGACAAATACAGTAGAATGTGACAAATACAGCAGAATGTGACTGACACGCCCTGACATTAAGATCTCTAGTTGAGTTGGTCAGGGTGTGAAATCTAATTGACATATTCCTATGTTGGCCGGGTGTGGTTCCCAATCAGAGGCAGCTGTCGGTCGTTGTCTCTGATTGGGGATCATACTTAGGCAGCCATGTTGCCTACCTTAGTTGTGGGATCTTGTTTCTGTTTGGCTTGTTTGATGTTTAGCCTCTTGAACTACACGTTCTGTTGGATTTTGTTATTTTGTCGGTGTTTATTAAAATAAACGACTATGTACGCATACCACGCTGCACCTTGGTCCGATCCTTTACACAACGAACGTGACAGTGACATATACAGTAGAATGTGACATATACAGCAGAATGTGACATATACAGTAGAATGTGACATATACAGTAGAATGTGACATATACAGCAGAAAGTGACATATACAGTAGAATGTGACATATACAGTAGAATGTGACATACCAGATCATTCCTTGGTTATATATCAGGTGGAGTACATTCTCAGCTATCTTGAATTCCCCATACTCAGGCTGCCAGGTGGGAAGCATAAAGGAGTGACATTAATAAAACCTTTAATTACTTAATAAAATATTTTGATGACGTTGTCAAATCTATTAAAATAAAGTTGACTGGTGATAAATGCAACAGCTTGGGACTGCCGTGATGGCATGCACTAAACCAGAACATGTAGTTATCAGGAGCAACTAAAAAGCATGTCATCCAATTGTGACTTGCAAACTGTAGTGCACTTATCAGACGTCAACTGTAATCAGACGATAAGTAACAATTACCCTTGGGTTCAAACAGTAGTTGTTTTCTTTCAAACACTTTAAGCTTGCCTGGAGTGCCATATGGTCAGTATTTGCACTTTTGGGACTATTCGATTGCACCAGGCAAGCTCAGTGAAGCACAGCTAGACTATTTGAAAGTAAACAAATACTTTTTGAACCCAGGTCTGGCCAGAATGGAGGTTGAGTACGTACAAACTTGCTTTCCAGGTCCCAGCAGCAGCAGTCACTCAGGTACCTGACCACCAGCCCTCTGATGAAGTCTATCAACAGGATACTGGCAACCGTGAAGATCATATCGATGATAGACAGCTTCAACATCTCCTACAATAAAACACATATAAACGTATGAGCACAATGAAATGTACTGTTATAGCTACTGTCTGGTAACTATCTGTTATTGTGTCGCCTTGAAGGTAATTCTGGTAATTCTGTAATGACACTAGCTAACACCTACTAGCGCTGATGTCACTGTCAGCTTTATTGAGGAAAGTTTTACTTGCGGTGACTGTGGTATGTGGTTGTCTTACCTACCTTCATTGAATGTAAGTCGCTCTGGATAAGAGCACCTGCTAAATGACCTAAATGTATATGTCTTGCAGAAAAACTCATAACATCTGTCTGAACTGTACCATAACAAATTGGAAATGGATCATCAAGTTATACTTATCAGACCTTGGTTCTTGCACTTTTTGGGACTTTACTATTGGTTCAAAGCTCGATCAAGCACAGCTTAAGCATTTGAAAATATAAAAATATAATTTGAACCCAGGTCTGCTAATTATATGATGTCATTTTCCTGTTGAGAATATCCACTCCTAAGACGACGACACACGATATACCCTCCTATTGATCTGCACCAAGAACAAGTCATTTGTTTTGCATCCTTGGCCTAGTGACAGCTTCATTACCTGAATGTCTGCCTGGGTACGTTTCAATCCATACTCAATCTATAGTTTACGGGGGAACAATTGCCACAGGACAAGGCATTTTCATTTTTCTTGTCGGGCATAATGTCTTTAAGAGGTATTAAGGGTAACGGTCTGAGGGATGAGGCTGTTGATGATTAGGTCTGGGTACTAGTTATCGGTGCTTACCGTAATAATAATAATAATAATAATAATAATAATAATAATAATAAGCCATTTTAGCAGACGCTTTTATCCAAAGTGACTTACAGTCATGTGTGCATACATTTGTACGTATGGGTGGTCCCGGGGATCGAACCCACTACCCTGGCGTTACAAGCGCCATGCTCTACCAATTGAGCTACAGAGGACCACCCATACGTACACACGGAGTACTTAAGCTTACATGGTTGAACTACTCCAGTGTTATGTTTCATGATAGATTACTGTGACAGTAATAATACACATTTCTTTGTACAATAGATAAAGATCTATTCTAGGGGACTTTTATTTTGAAGACTCCTTGTGAATGATGCTGAATGCATGTGTTATGGATGTTGTTATAAATGATAAATAAAGGTGTTATGAATGATACGACAGCACTCACTCACAGTTTTGGGACACTGTAAAGTCCATGGAAAATAAGAGCACTTCCTCCCAGCTGCCCACTGCACTGAGGCTAGGAAACACTATCACCACCGATAAATCTACAATAATCGAGAATTTCAACAAGCATTTTGCTACGGCTGGCCATGCTTTCCACCTGGCTACCACTACCCCGGCCACCAGCTCTGCACCCTCCGCTGCAACTTGCCCATGCCCCCCCCGCTTCTCCTTCACACAAATCCAGACAGCCGATGTTCTAAAAGAGCTGCAAAATCTGGACCCCTACAAATCATCTGGGCTAGACAATCTGGACCCTTTCTTTCTAAAACTAGCCGCCGAAATTGTCGCAACCCCTATTACTAGCCTGTTCAACCTCTCTTTCGTAACGTCTGAGATCCCCAGAGATTGGAAAGCTGCCGCGGTCATCCCCCTCTTCAAAGGGGGTGACACTCTAGATCCAAACTGTTACAGACCCATATCCATCCTGCCCTGCCTTTCAAAAGTTTTTGAAAGTCAACAAACAGATCACCGACCATTTCGAATCCCACCGTACCTTCTCCGCTATGCAATCCGGTTTCCGAGCTGGTCATGGGTGCACTTCAGCCACGCTCAAGGTCCTAAACGATATTATAACCGCGATTGATAATAGACAGTACTGTGCAGCCGTTTTCATTGACCTGGCCAAGGCTTTCGACTCTGTCAACCACCGCATTCTTATTGGCAGACTAAATAGCCTTGGTTTCTCAAATGACTGCCTCGCCTGGTTCACCAACTACTTCTCAGATAGAGTTCAATGTGTCAAATCGGAGGGCCTGTTGTCTGGACCTATGGCAGTCTCTATGGGGGTGCCACAGGGTTCAATTCTTGGGCCGACTCTTTTCTCTGTGTATATCAATGACGTCGCTCTTGCTGCTGGTGACTCTCAGATCCACCTCTACGCAGACGACACCATTTTGTATACATCTGGCCCTTCATTGGACGCTGTGTTAACAAACCTCCAAACGAGCTTCAATTCCATACAACACTCCTTCAGTAGCCTCCAACTGCTCTTAAACACTAGTAAAACTAAATGCATGCTCTTCAACCGAACGCTGCTTGCACCCGCCCACCCGACTAGAATCACTACTCTCGACGGGTCTGACCTAGAGTATGTGGACAACTACAAATATCTAGGTGTCTGGTTAGACTGTAAACTCTCCTTCCAGACTCACATTAAGAATCTCCAATCCAAAGTTAAATCTAGAATCGGTTTCCTATTTCGCAACAAAGCCTCCTTCACTCATGCTGCCAAACATGCCCTCGTAAAACTGACTATCCTACCGATCCTTGACTTCGGCGATGTCATTTACAAAATAGCCTCCAACACTCTACTCAGCAAATTGGATGTAGTCTATCACAGTGCCATCCGTTTTGTCTCCAAAGCCCCATATAATACCCACCACTGTGACCTGTACGCTCTTGTTGGCTGGTCCTCACTACATATTCGTCGCCAAACCCACTGGCTCCAGGCCATCTATAAATCACTGCTAGGCAAATCCCCGCCTTATCTTAGCTCATTGGTCACCTTAGCAACACCCACCCGTAGTCTGCGCTCCAGCGGGTATATCTCACTGGTCATCCCCAAAGCCAACACCTCCTTTGGCCGCAATTCCTTCCAGTTCTCTGCTGCCAATGACTGGAACAAATTGCAAAAATCTCTGAAGCTGGAGACACTTATCTCCCTCACTAACTTTAAGCATCAGTTGTCAGAGCACCTTACCGATCACTGCACCTGTACACAGCCCATCTGAAATTAGCCCGCCCAACTACCTCATCCCTATATTGTTATTTATTTTGCTCATTTGTACCCCAGTATCTCTATTTGCACATCATCTCTTGCACATCTATCATTCCAGTGTTAATACTAATTGTAATTATTTTGCACTATAGCCTATTTTATTGCCTTACCTCCATAACTTGCTAAATTTGCACACACTGTATATATATGTATTTCTGTTGTATTTTTTTGACTTTGTTTTGTTTTACCCCATATGTAACTCTGTGTTGTTGTTTTTAATCGCACTGCTTTGCTTTATCTTGGCCAGGTCGCAGTTGTAAATGAGAACTTGTTCTCAACTGGTTTACCTGGTTAAATAAAGGTGAAAAAAAAAAAAAAAAAAACTCATAAAGGATTTCATAAAAATGTAAAGTAAAGTGTCAGGTTAATAATGGAGTGTCCCTGTATGAGTCCTACTCTGGCCTATACAAAAGGTCTCTGCCTTCATGGAACAGTTGTTCCTACACTTCCCCTGTAAAGGGTTGCTCATTCAACATTAAAAGATGAATGAATGAACAAATGGACAGATTAACAAATGAACGAATGAAGAAATGAATGAATGGACAAATAAATGAAGGAACGAATGAGCGAATGACAAGTAAAGGAATGAACTTCTGCACCTGTCCCACGTAGGTCTCCCAGCACTCGTCCTGTTTCTTCTGCTTGTTCTGCTCAAACAACCCAGTGTGGTTGTACATGGTTGCCATGGTGACCTTGCTGGTGCTGATGCCTGTGTTGACGTCCAGCACCATGGCGATGGTCGCTATGGTGCTGTTGCGTTGTTCCAAGACGGAGATGTCCGATACGAGGGTGGAGAGGCTCTCCTCCCCCGACTGGGAGATGGTCGCCATGAACGCGGTGGAGTCAGACCAGTTCCCCGACACCACAGAGACCGCCGCCTGAAAATAATCCATCAAAACCAGTTAGTGATCAAACAACCAATTAACCAATCAACTGAGTAACCAATTAACCAATCAATGAATCAATCAACCAGTCAGTCCGTCTGTCCGTCCATCCCTCAGTCAATCAGAGCTTTACAAATTCATGAAATGTTTCTCAATTTCATTCCTTTTGTTTTCTAAACCTTCCCCACATTGACAGATCGAGATCGTTGTTAACAGTAGCATTGACATTAACATCAGCATTAACAGTAACATTTCTTGAGTGGGAACTATGGCACAACATGTAAAGAGTTTAGTCACATGGCTTGTATGGTGTCCATATTAGGAAAGCCTCAATCTCAGCAGGACTACTTACAGCTGCAGCAGCTGAGGCCAGACTCATACTGTTGACCTTGTCCAGAAGGGCAATGATGAGGCTGTAGAGGTTACCCAGATACAACACCAGTACTCTGGGGAGAGGAGACAAAACATTCACTGCATTACAAAAGAAAGAAAACAGACTAAAATCGAATTAGTAGCAACATTTACTAACAGTACAGCTAAGGTGTAGTTACATGTAAAAATAAGAATCCGTAAACGTAATGTTAAGTGTGACCAAATGGGATTTGAGGTGCTGTCAGAGTCAGACCTGGCCAGTTGGAAGCGGAGGGAGGTCCTGGGATGATACATCTCCAGCTGGGCCACCAGCTCAAAGGCAGACGGGGCGATCATGGTGATGAGGGACACCACCACACTCACCTGGGACAGGAAACAGGATATGACATCAGACACTGGGTATGTTATAAAATAGACACCTTCATATACCCCTGATGACACCATAAGGAGTCATTGTATTAGGACCTTTTCTTCTCTTTTTCACTAAGATCTGGAGGCATCGGAGGAGCAAGCAGTTAGGAGCTAGAGGCTGTTCTCATGTCGCGTTCAAAACAACTAGGAACACGGAACTTGGAATTCTCTGACTTCCGACTTCAGTGCGTTCAAGACGTCTGGGAACTCAGAAAAAAATTAGCTCTGACTCAGAAAAATCGTTTGAGCTCCAACTCAGAATTCCAAGTCGGAAACCCTGGCATCTTTCTAGATCTCTGATTTTCCAACCTGAAATTCACTGACGTCATGATTTGACCTGGGGTTTTTTCAGAGTTCCCAGTTGTCTTGAAAGCAACATCAGTCCAGGCAGTGACATCAGGGTAGTCTTACCAACCCCCTACAGATGTCCATTATCCTGAACTGAATGAAATGATCAGCTGTCAGCACAGATGGTGATACATGTGGCTGGTGATAGCAGTCTCCCTATTAGTCTCCAGTTTCACATTAACGGCTTTATTACAGCATCCTGAGAGGAAATTATGCTGGAGAAACACAAGGCATGATGTAATTGAAGTCCTGTCACATATGTCTTTGTCATCAGGGAAATCAAGTGCCCAAAATGAGATGCAGTAGCTATAATCCATAAACGAAGTTAAATACAATATTGTCCGGTTTCCCGGACAGAGTAAACCTACTTACAAAACATTAAGAACACCTGCTCTTTCCATGTCAGACTGACCAGGTGAATCCAGGTGAAAGCAATGATCCCTTATTGATGTCACTTATAAAATCCACTTAAATCAGTGTAAATGAAGTGGAGGAGACAGATTAAAGAAGGATTTTTTAAGCCTCGAGACAATTGATGCATGGATTGTGTATGTTCCATTCAGAGGGTGAATGGGCAAGACAAAACATTTAAGTGCCTTTGAACGGAGTATGGTAGTAAGTGCCAAGCGCACCGGTTGTTGACAAGAACTGCAACACTGCTGGGTTTCCAATGTGCATCAAGAATCGTCCACCACCCGAAGGACATCCAGCCAACTGTGGGAAGCATTGGAGTCAACATGGGCCAGCTTCCCTGTGGAACGCTTCGACACCTTGTAGAGTCCATGCCCCGATGAATTGAGCCTGTACCTTAAAGGGGACACGGTGGAGGTGTTCCTAATGTTTGGTATCCTCAGTGTCTACTGTAGCTAGCTACCTCATTCTTCTCCCATAGTGTTAGCTCTGGCTTCTCCTGCTCTAGTTTCTGGGAGCGGTCCACCACAAAGTAGATGATATAAATGCTGCCAGCCAGAGAGAGAAGGACCAGGATGTTGGCTAGGATACGCAGACTGATCAGGACTGCTCTGGAAGAGAGGGAGAAAAAAAGAGAAACAGTAGTTCAAGTATTCATATCCCTTGACTTATTCCACATTTTGTTGTGTTACAGCCAAAGTGAAAACATGTTTTAAGAAATATAGTAATATTTAATTTACATAAGTATTCACACCCCTGAGTCAATACTTTGTGGAAGCAGTCTTTCTGGGTAAGTCTCTAAGAGCTTTCCAAACCTGGATTGTGCAACATTTGCTCATTATTATTTTCTAAATTCTTCAAGCTCTGTCAAATTGGTTGTTGATCATTGCTAGACAACCATTTTCAGGTCTTGCCATAGATTTTCAAGTAGATTTAAGTCAAAACTGTATCTCGGCCACTCAGGAGCATTCACGGTCTTCTTGGTAAGCAACTCCAGTGTAGATTTGGCTTTGTGTTTTAGGTTATTGTCCTGTTGAAAGGTGAATTCATCTCCCAGTGTCTGTTGGAAAGCAGACTGAACAGTTTTTCCTCTAGGATTTTGTCTGTGCTTAGCTCCGTTCCATTTATTTTTTATCCTGTAAAACTCCCCAGTCCTTAACGATTACAAGCATACCCATAACATGATGCACCCACCACTATGCTTGAAAATATGGAAAGTGGTACTCAGCAATGTGTTGTATTGGATTTGCCCCAAATATAACACTTTGTTTTCAGGACAAAAAATTAAATGCTTTGCCATTTATTTTAATTGTTATTACTTTAATGCCTTGTTGCAACAGGATGGATGTTTTGGAATATGTTTATTCTTTACAGGCTTCCTTCGTTTCACTCTGTCAATTAGGTTAGTATTGTGGAGTAACTACAATGTTGTTGATCCATCCTCAGTTTTCTCCTATCACAGCCATTAAACTCTGTAACTGTTTTAAAGTCACCATTGGCCACATGGTGAAATCCCTGAGCGGTTTCCTTCCTCTCCGGCAACTGAGTTAGGAAGGATGCCTGTATCTTTGTAGTGACTGGGTGTATTGATACACCATATTTGTAGTGACTGGGTGTATTGATACACCATCCAAAGTGTAATTAATAACTTCACCATGCTCAAAGGGATATTCAATGTCTGCTTTTTTTTTTTTTTACCCATTTACCAATAGGTGCTCTTCTTTGCGAGGCATTGGAAAACCTCCCTGGTGTTTGTGGTTGAATTTGTGTTTGTAATTCACTGCTCGGCTGAGGGACCTTACAGATAATTGTATGTGTGGGGTACAGAGAGGAGGTAGTCATTCAAAAATCTTGTTAAACACTATTATTGCACACAGAGTGAGTCCATGCAACTTATGATGTGACTTGTTAAGCAATTTTTTACTCCTGAACTTATTTAGGCTTGCCATAACAAAGGGGTTGAATACTTATTGACTCAAGACATTTCCACTTTTCATTTTTAATTCATTTGTAAACATTTCTAAAAACATAATTCCACTTTGACATTATGGGGTACAGTGTGTTGGACAGTGACAGCAAATCTAAATTTAATCTATTTTAAATTCAGGCTGAATAAAATGTGAAAAAAGTAAAGGGGTGTGAATACTTTGTTAAGGCACTATGTAAAACCCTTTTACACAAAGTGCTTTACAGTAAACCTGCTTAGACCCAGGCGCAAGCAGAAATAGAAGCACAGTGGCAAGAAAAAAACTCTGTAGAAGGAAGAAACCTAGAGAGGAACCAGATTCAAAGGGGAGGTCCTTCCTCCTCTGGCTGCCTGTATTGTACACTCTTAGGGTTATTTGGCTGTCCCCATAGGATAACCCTTTTTGGTTACAGGTAAAACACTTTTTGTTTCCAGGTGGAATCCTTTTGAGTTCCATGTAAATCCCTCTGTGGAAAGCGTTCTACATGGACCATAAAAGGGTTCTACCTGAAACCAAAATGGTTCTTCAAAGGGTTCTCCTATGGGGACAGCCGAAGAACCCTTTAAGGTTCTAGATAGCACCTTTTTTCTAAGAGTGTACATTGGACATTACACAGTCTTCATCAAACCACAGCCTTCATCATATCACCACCTAAACTACACAAAACAGTGGCAACATGGTAACGTTACTATAACTCAAACCCCAGTGAAAATCTCCCCAAACCAATCAGTAGGACTTTAGGTTGAACTCTCCCATTGAAACTACAATTTACATACAGTACAGTGCATGCATCCACCTAGCATTAGCCCCTGTAAGAATAGACATCTACCTCAAATGGACTGAAAGAAGTCACTACATAGTGTGGTGGAGAGGGCTGCGGGCGGTGTGAACCAACGTTCCCTGAACTATTAATCCCTCTTTAATGTCTACTCAGGTCTGATGATGCTCTGGTGGAGGTGATTTAGAGCCAGTCATCTCTGACAGTACAAGGCTGTTAGGATGAGTTACGCCACAAGGAAGTGATGGCCTGCGTGGGATCGGACGGGGTAGCAATGGACTGGGAGCGAGAGAGTAAATCAGTCCTTCTGAGACCAGTGGAGAACGCATGGAGGTAGAAGAGGCTCAAAAGCAACCTGGGGAACGCAGGAGATGAACAAGTCATAACAATATATTGATTTTTATACAGTGTTTCCCCTACAGTATATGCAAATTCATGGCTGCCACTGGAATTTTTTTTTGATGTGTAGATGTATGCCTCAGGAAGACCCCAGGAAGACCCCCCTCCCCGCAGGAAGACCCCAGGAAGATCCCCCTCCCCGTAGGAAGACTCCAGGAAGACCCTCCTCCCACACTAGACCCCTAAACCAAAGAGCATCATCAATGAATGTGGTACGGTCCTGGATTCTACCAATGTCAGAATGACACAAGATACTTTGCAAAGGATAACACCACTGACGCACAAAAGCTAAGGGTCCATTAATGGGTCCAGGGTGACAGCAACTCACAGGAAAGCAATATCAATGTGTGATGCTAACTTAGCCACCCTCTACATGGACAAGAGAATAAACATACTTACAGACTAGTATCCTTCTTTTTCTCCTGTTCCTCAACAATGGCCTCCTAGAAAAAGGGGCAAAGAATTAGCATTTATTCATGTCATCCATCTTGTGTAACTACATCTTTGCTGCAATTTTGTCCAGTAATCTGTAGAAAATTAAATTGTAAATCTTGATGAGACAAAACTTGGTAAAATACAGGTAAAATAAGAATAAATAAATCAAAAACGATGTATTGAATCAAGCATATAGGGATTTAAACTGAGCTTATTGAAACAGAGGAATATAATGTATATTTTGCTGACTGTACAGGGAAACTCAACAGGCAGGTTAAAGGGCTCTCTTGTTTAGACGTAGAATACAGATTATAGATCATCCCTCAGGGAAATCAGCAGTAATACAATGGTACATTGACTTCTACTCTACAGAGTGCTGTGAGTGAATTAAAGAAGTCGGGATCGTTGGAAATCAAATCTGAGGAGTGGAGTGGTGCAGTGTTTCTCAATGGCTCAGTGCAGATGAAGGAGAGGAGATGAGGAAAGGAAACCTGGTAAGATGATTGAGCGTGCACCTCAAATGTGTTACATGGCTTCCTCTTCCCATCTCCTCTCCATCATTTGTGATGATCTGAAAACACAGGATAAGTGAAAGCAAAGTGGTAGATCGAGGTAAAGTTTAAAATGTAATCACGCTGCCAGAATATAATGAGTTGTATAGTCATTTTTGCACTTTGCACTATTATTTTTGCACTACGAAAATGTCGCCCTCAATAGTCTAAACAGACCTCCTCTGCTCATCTACGGTTCTTCATCTGCTCTGATCTGGAAGAACTGGATAAGTGAAGCTCATTCACACCAATCACCTAATTTACTTTACTTTACTGACTAGTGTGAATCTGCTCCACTAGTCCAGTTCTTTCAGATCAATGCTGATGACGGACAGGAGATGAGCAGAGGAGGTCCGTTTAGACTATTGAGGGCAACATTTTCGTAGTGCAAAAAAATACTGCCCCACTCCTCAGTTTTGACTTCATTACATGTAACACATTATGATGAGTTGTATAGTAATTTTTACATTTGAAACTTTACCTCAACAATGTGCATTATAAAGAGGCAACTATTTACGTATTTCTCAGTTTACATTGTAACGTTGAATAATTATTTTCAAATTAAATCACTGCAAGATGATGAGGTTTACAGATGTTTTGCACTAATACAAAATTATTTTCCACTACAGAAATGTGTCCCTGAGTCTTGCACCATGACCTGTGTCTCTCTCACCCTGATGTTGTTGACGATAGCGGCTCCCTTGCTCTCTGCAGCTTCAGGATTCCCTATGAGGTAGTCCCAGGCACAGAACACTCTCCAGCAGAAGGTGAAGTTCTCGTCAGAGGCACTGGCCAGGCTCAGACGGGAGTTCTTAGCCATCCTGAGGGAAAATGTAAATAAATAACACAAAATGGCATCAATTAGCGACACATCATTGTGTTCCTAATAAGAGGTTAAACTGGCGATAGAACAGTTTTCAAACACCATTATAGATAATACAGAAACAGTTCAAATATAATCACTACAATGGTTATGTAACGATCCCGGCTGTCTGAGTCGGGTCCTGGCTGGTGACTAGTGTTCCTGTTCGTAATCTCCAGTTTCCCGAGGGTTCGGGAACGCTCCGGGGAGCGCTCTTGTTTTCCGCACCTGCATCCCATCAGCAATCTGCACACCTGGTCCTGATCATCACCCTTCTTAGGCTCTGGCCTAACATCCAGTTCCTGCCGGATCGTTAGCTATGAACAGTATGTTTGTCAGCGTATCAGCCTCTGAGCCATTAGTGTTAGTTTTGTTGTTTTGCACCTTGTGACTTGCTGTGTACTGACCTCCGTTTTTGTTCTGTCTGCAGTCTCTCACCCGGAACCTTCACCCAACCTCTGCCTGATGGTCGGCGGCTGCCGAGCCAGTACCGGACCAACCACTGCACCTCAACAACCCATCCACGCCACCCGCTCTGTTCCCTGGATTATTCAGCCTCACTCGGAATCGATTAAATAAACACTCACCTTTCTCTCAACGTACCTTGTCCTGGTCTGCTTCTGGGTTCGGGCTTAGTAAACCGTGACAGAACGATCCGGCCAGTAATGAACCCAGCGGACCTGGACTCTGTTCGCCATGCTATTACCCAGCAGGAGAAGATGTTGGGCCATCATAGCACGGTACTACAGGAGATCGCGTTGTCAGTTCGGAACCTTTCTACCGGTCTGACGGAGGTCCAGAACCAACGCAAGTGTCCGGTGGAGGATCCACTGCCGGTTTCACCCATCTCGCCTGCCGCTTCTGAAGCTGTGTCCATCCGTGAGCCCAAGGTTCCGACGCCGGATAAATATGAGGGGGAGCTGGGAAGATGCCGTTCCTTCCTTATGCAGTGTGGATTAGTGTTCGATCTACAGCCCTACTCTTATGCCACAGACAAGGCTAGGATAGCCTTTGTGATTGAGTTGCTGCGTGGTCGAGCGCTGGAGTGGGCTTCAGCCGTTTGGGAACGACAGGATCCCTGCATGGCTTCATACCAGGGGTTCACGGCCGAGATGAGGAAGCTCTTCGACCATTCCGTCCGAGGGAGGGACGCAGCTAGGCGCCTGTTTTCGCTTCGCCAAGGAACTCGTAGCGTGGCCGACTTCGTGATCGAGTTCAAGACGTTGGCTGTGGAGAGTGGGTGGAACGAGGGAGTCTCTGCAAGCGGCCTTTTACCAGGGTCTGTCGGAGCAGCTCAAGGATGAGTTGATCTCCTATCCGGAGCCTAGTGACCTGGACAGCTTGGTAGCCTTGTCTATTCGGGTGGATAATCGAGTCCGAGAGCCGAAGGAGGGAGAAGCAATGGGGTCCGTCCAATCGATCAGCTTCTCAGTTCCCAGTCGGGTCGGGTGGTGGACCAGAACACGTCGATCATTCTCCACCACAATGGATTAGTGGAGAGGTCCTCTCTCCCGATTCTGAACCCATGCAAGTGGGGCGGCACGGGTTAACCAAGGAGGAGCGTCAACATAGACGTAAGACCAACTGCTGCCTCTACTGTGGTAGCTCGGGACATTACATCTCCACTTGTTCCCGGCGGTCGTCAAACTGCCCGGCTCGCTAAAGTTGGGAGGACTTTTAGCGAGCCAGTTTCAACCTCTCAGTACCTCTGTCAGACCCCCGTTTCCCGGCTACCCTTGTGAACAGGAATCAGAGCTTAGCGCTTAACGCCTTTATCGATTCAGGTGCCGATGGAAGCTTTCTTGATGCCGAGTTGGTGGAACAGCTGGGGCTTTCCAAGGAGCAATTGCCGGAAGCCATTGAAGCGACCACTCTGAACGGCAGTAGTCTGGCACGTATCACGATGAGGACTGAACCGGTTAAGATGCGGTTGTCGGGGAATCATTCTGAGATGATTTCATTCTTCATTCTGCCGTCTTCCCATGTTCCTCTGGTCCTTGGATACCCCTGGCTGAAGGAACACAATCCCGTTCGATTGGGTGACGGGCAAGGTAACGAGTTGGAGCCTTGATTGTCATGCTAACTGTCTCAAGACTGCCTGCCCCCATTCGGTTCCCAGTCAGGTGATTGAGGCTAAACCCCCAGATTTGTCCCTGGTTCCCGAGACATATCACGATTTGGGGGAAGTTTTCAGTAAGCAGAAGGCTCTGTCACTCCCCTCCCCACCGACCATATGATTGTGCCATCAACCTGGTCCCTGGAGCTGTCTACCCCAAGGGAAGGTTATACAGTATCTCCCGACCAGAACGTGAGGCGTTGGAGACCTACATCAAGGAGTCCCTAGCTGCTGGTCTCGTTCGGCCCTCGTCATCACCCCTGGGGGGCAGGATTCTTCTTTGTGGGTAAGAAGGATGGCTCTCTTCGACCGTGTATTGATTATCGGGGGTTGAATGACATCACGGTCAAGAACAAGTATCCCCTGCCCTTGATGAGTTCTGCCTTCGACTCCTTACAGGGTGCTACGGTGTTCACCAAGCTAGACCTACGCAATGCGTATCACCTGGTCCGGATCAGAGAGGGGGACGAGTGGTTGACGGGTTTCAATACACCGATGGGTCACTCGAGTATCAGGTGATGCCGTTTGGACTGACCAATGCTCCAGCCGGTATTCCAGAGTATGGTGAACGACGTCTGAGAGATATGATCGGTCTCTTTGTGTTTGTTTACCTGGATGACATTCTGATCTTCTCGAAGGAACCTTCCCGACCACGTCCAGCATGTCCGGCAGGTTCTGCAGCGATTGTTGGAGAATCGCCTGTTCGTGAAGGCCGAGAAGTGCGAGTTTCACGCCCACACGACATCCTTTCTCGGTACATCATCTCCAGGGGAGAGATTAGGATGGACCAGGAGAAGGTTAGAGCGGTTCTGGAATGGGCCCAGCCCGGTACGAGATTGCAGCTCCAGAGATTTTTTGGGGTTTGCGAATTTCTACCGCAGATTCATCCGGGATTACAGCCGTGTGGCCGCTCCGTTAACTGCCTTGACTTCCAGTATCAGGACCTTCAAGTGGAATCCGGAGGCGGATCGAGGCGTTTCTGGATTTGAAGAGGCGATTCACCAACGCACCGATTCTCTCTCAACCGGACACGGCCCGTCAGTTCGCTGTTGAAGTGGACGCGTCTGATGTGGGAGTTGGCGCCATCCTGTCGCAGCGATGCTCCACGGACAGTAAACTCCATCCCTGCGCCTACTACTCGTCGCCTTTCGCCTGCGGAGAGGAATTACGATGTGGGTAACCGGGAGCTTCTCGCGGTGAAACTTGCCTTGGAGGAGTGGCGCCACTGGTTGGAGGGGGCGGAGCAACCGTTTATTGTCTGGACTGACCACAAGAATCTTGCTTACGTGCAATCGCTAAACGTCTCAACTCCCGTCCAGGCCAGGTGGGCGTTGTTTTTCGGACGATTCAAGTTTGCCCTGACGTTCCGACCTGGATCTAAGAACGGCAAGGCGGACGCCTTGTCCCGGATGTTCTCCAAGACGGAGGAGAGTGGGTCCAAGACCGAGACAATCCTCCCCGGAACTGCGTCGTGGGAGCAGTTATGTGGAAGATTGAGGAGGAGGTGCTGGCGGCCCTTCGGACTCAGCCCGGTCCCGTAACGGTCCACCCGGTCGGTTGTTTGTGCCTGAGTCGGTTCGTCCTGCTGTCCTCAAATGGTCCCACGCCAGCAAGATGGCTTGTCACCCTGGCGTGGCTCGGACAATGGCGTTTCTTCGCAGACGTTTTTGGTGGCCTGCCATGGCCGAGGATACTCGGGGTTTTGTTGCTGCCTGTCCAGTGTGTGCGCAGAATAAGAGTACCAATCGGCCCAGCTCTGGACTACTTCACCCCCTTCCTATTCCCCGCGACCATGGTCGCATCTGGCCCTGGACTTCGTCACTGGGTTGCCCGCTTCTGAGGGGAACACGGTCGTTCTGACTATCGTGGACAGATTCAGCAAGTTCGCCCACTTTGTGCCTATTGCCAAGCTTCCCTCTGCCTCGGAGACGTCCGAGATCCTGGTTAGGGAGGTTTTCAGGGTCCACGGTTTGCCCAGTGATATCGTTTCCGACCGTGGCCCTCAGTTTACCTCTGCTGTCTGGAAGTCCTTCTGTTTGGCCATTGGAGCTACAGTCAGTCTCACATCTGGTTTTCACCCCCAATCCAATGGTCAGGCGGAGAGAGCCAACCAGAAGATGGAATCCACGCTACGCTGTCTGGTCTCTTCCAACCCCACCTCCTGGGTCTCTCAGTTGCCTTGGGTTGAGTATGCCCACAATACTCTTCCTACATCTGCCACTGGGATGTCTCCCTTCCAGTGCCTGTATGGCTACCAACCTCCCCTGTTTCCTTCTCAGGAGAAGGAGCTCTCAGTGCCTTCTGTTCAGGCCCATATTCGTCGTTGCCACCGGACCTGGCATCGGGCCAGAAAGGCACTCCTTAGAGCACATGTGTCAAACTCATTCCATGGAGGGCCGAGTGTCTGCGGGTTTTCGCTCCTCCCTTGTACTTGATTGATTAATTAAGGTCACTAATTAGTAAAGAACTCCACTCACCTGATTGTCTAGGTCTTAATTTAAAGGAAAAACCAAAAACCTGCAGACACTAGGCCCTCCATGGAATGAGTTTGACACCCCTGCCTTAGAGTTTCGGACCGGTATCAGCTCCAGGCGAATCGTCGCCGGATCCCCGCTCCCACCTATACCATCGGAGATAGGGTTTGGTTGGCCACACGGGATCTTCCGTTACGGACTGAGTCTAGGAAGTTGTTACCGAAGTTCATTGGTCCGTTTGTGGTGGAGAGGGTGATCAATCCAGTGGCTGTTCGACTCAAACTACCGAGGACGCTCAGAGTCCATCCCACCTTTCATGTCTCCTGCCTCAAGCCTGTCTTCCTCAGTCCTCTGTTGCCTCCCCTCCGCCTCCTCCTCCTCCTCCTCGGATGATCGGAGGTGGTCCTGCCTACACGGTGCGTCGCATCATGGATTCCAGACGGCGGGGCCGGGGTTTCCAGTATCTCGTGGACTGGGAGGGGTATGGCCCTGAAGAGAGAAGTTGGATTCCCCGGGCGACAGGTCCTAGATGCGGACCTCATCAGTGACTTCTACCGCCTCCATCCTGGCGCTCCGGGGAGTCCGCCCGGTGGCGTTCGTCGGAGGGGGGGTACTGTAACGATCCCGGCTGTCTGAGTCGGGTCCTGGCTGGTGACTAGTGTTCCTGTTCGTAATCTCCAGTTTCCCGAGGGTTCGGGAACGCTCCGGGAGCGCTCTTGTTTTCCGCACCTGCATCCCATCAGCAATCTGCACACCTGGTCCTGATCATCACCCTTCTTAGGCTCTGGCCCTAACATCCAGTTCCTGCCGGATCGTTAGCTATGAACAGTATGTTTGTCAGCGTATCAGCCTCTGAGCCATTAGTGTTAGTTTTGTTGTTTTGCACCTTGTGACTTGCTGTGTACTGACCTCCGTTTTTGTTCTGTCTGCAGTCTCTCACCCGGAACCTTCACCCAACCTCTGCCTGATGGTCGGGCGGCTGCCGAGCCAGTACCGGACCAACCACTGCACCCTCAACAACCCATCCACGCCACCCGCTCTGTTCCCTGGATTATTCAGCCTCACTCGGAATCGATTAAATAAACACTCACCTTTCTCTCAACGTACCTTGTCCTGGTCTGCTTCTGGGTTCGGGCTTAGTAAACCGTGACAGGTTAGTCAGACAGACCATGGAAAAATAATACAATTTGAAGTCATGTTAAAGGTAGACTCAGCGAAATGCCACGAGCAGTGCCGCAGAAATTGAGATGAGCGAGATGCAAGACTTGGCTCTCACACAGTCCCACACAGTATCTGTGCATGTGCAGGGGTTCCCTTCATGCTATTACAATGTAATAGCCACTATGCTTTTACTTTGTGTATCTCCGTCACTCAGTCTACCTTAAAAATATAATATTTGGCATTAGTAGTAGCTATTAGCTACAGTAGCCCCATCAATGGTCTCCTTTGGTAATACATTCCTATCAATATTACTTCACTTTCATTTTAACATCAATATCAATCCACATAAATGAGCTTTATTAAAAGAGACTCTAGTGATTTACTTTCTTAACAGAATGATGAAACTGTAGGCAAAAACAGCCATCCCAACCAGAAAGTAGGCCAGGGGGAGGCGATAGCCGTGCACTGCCGATCTTCCCTCACCGGGCTGTAGTACCCATAGAACAACACAGAGTACTGGAGATAGCCCTGTGGACCAAAACAAACACAAGAAATTACCTGGGAACCAAAATAAGTTGTGGCTTGTGTCTTTAAAACATGGTGAAACTGAAAGCCTACAACAAATAAAACCAAGACACGCTTTTGAGGCATTACTGGCACATTCAGTGCTGAGTCCTCTCTCTGACCATAGTGGCAATCATGGAACACTAATATATATATATATATTATATATATAATTATATATATAATGTTTAAACAAATCCTGATTCAATTCTGTTGATCCTCGGGGCCTCCGTACTTCATGTCATGCTGAGAAGAAGGCTGGCAACATAAACATCACTCATAGTACAAGGAGTGGTTGAAATATTGCTTAGTTGAATCGGACTACACAACAAAATGGATGTAATTTAACAGTGATATTAAGGGAACATTAAGAGATAAATCTGCCTTGCCCCGAGAGACCAGATGGTGTCCAGATCCTGAGCTGAGGCCAGGTGCTCCTTGGGAATGGTTTTTACTCGGGTCGTTCCAAATGGCTCTCCGGCCAGGAGCTGAGGGAAGATATGGAAAAACAGACAAACAGATGGATTATTATGCCAATGCAATCAAAGATATGGAGATATAGTACATACCGTTTTGTGGGGAGGAGTGGGGGCAAATGGATTAGGAAGGGAAAATGTTTACCATTGAATTTGCACACACACACACACACACGGACACTTTAACTACCCACTGCCTCAAACACAACAATATTTTCCCTTTATTTTCTATTTTCTGATTTTCCTCCAATCATAATCTACAATGATCTCCAACCAACCATAACATTGGTTGTCTATATGTATCAAGTAGAAAACGGTAAGTTCTGATAAATAACAGGTGGGAAATGGAGTCAGATACTCAATGCTTAAAAAAAAGAAATCTATATTGACTGAATTATAGTACATAAACCATTCAGCTTCACCATGACGGTAAAATGTTGTATTGTCCCATCCAAGCTAAAAGCTGCATTGTCTGCAACCTGCGATCGGATTGAATCCCGACTAAAGTCAACTTATCTCTGAAAACGGAAAACTCCAGTTTACAAAGGAAAAGTCCAATCTGTGAGGTTGGGGTGAATGAAGGAGGGAAAAGGTTGGTTGGAGAATGAATGGAAGGAAAGAGGGACTAAATGCAGGAGATTGGGAGTGAGTGATGCGCCAGCTGATGTCTGGGGAAATTGCCTGTGTCTGCATGTCAGCAGGCTAAATAAATCAGCCCTGCTTTTCCCGCCATACCTAGACCAAAAACAATGCCCTCTACGCTTATTTGTGACGGCTGGCACCAAAAGTGCTGATTTTTATTGTCATACTTTGCAAGCACATACCGGAATTTACGATATCTGTTAGGTCCTCTCTAGTATCCTCTGCATACAATTCACCATTGTGACATTCAGCTACAGTCTACATTTGGAGCAGTCAAATCGTATTAATTGAAATTCTCTATTGCTATTTTTAAGTTTTGTTTTATTCGGAATTCAGTTGACATCCTTTCACTAATAACTTTATTTTTTACTCATAATACACACATCTATGGTACAAACACTTCACCTGTTCTTCTATTGTTTAATTGTTCCCTTATTTATCCAGGTATGTCATTGAGAACACATTATTTTACAATAACGACCTGACCAAGATAGAGCACTGATTGCCCTCGGACATAAGGAAGACACACACACGCACGCACGCACGCACGCACGCACGCGACGCGCACGCACGCGACGCACGCCGCACGCACGCGACGCGCGCACGCATGCAACGCACGCAGACACGCACGACGCACGCACGCACGCGACGCACGCCGCACGCACGCCACGCACACGCACACGCATGCACGCACGCACGCACGCACCGCGCACGCACGCACGCACGCACGCACGCACGCACGCACGCACGCACACACACACACACACACACACACACACACACACACACACACACACACACACACACACACACACACACACACACACACACACACACACACACACACACACACACACACACACACACGGTTACCTCAGGTATGACTATGAATGCTCCAGTCATGATGGTAAGGACTATGTTGATACCAAACAGCCATCGGAGGAAGATGAAGTACGAGGCCACCCCTGACCCAAAGTGACCTAAGAGGGATGCAGAGACAGGGGTGTAGGGGTGTAGTTTCCCCTAGACATTGATCTTGGGTCAGTTTAGCATTTTCACCACTAATGGTTAAGTTAATGATTGGGGGAGGGGAAGCTGATCCTGGATCTGTACTAGGGGAAACTTCACCCAGAGACGGAAACAGATAATCACAAACCATCTCAAACCAAACTGAATTTTATTTGATATTTCAATAAAATCAAAATAAAATAAAATTGTAATTGTCACATAGCTTCAGAAACAACAGGTGTAGACTAACAGTGAACTGCTTACTTACGGGCCCTTCCCAACAATGCAGAATACAATACGAAAAATAAACTAATTATAATAGAAAAACAATTGTAACACGAGGAATAAAATACACAATGAGCAATGACAGCTTGGCTATATACACAGGGTATAGATATGTACATATAGGTAGGGATAAAGTGACTAGGCAACAGGATAGACAATAGACTGTAG
Source organism: Coregonus clupeaformis (assembly GCF_020615455.1). Lineage (NCBI taxonomy): Eukaryota > Metazoa > Chordata > Actinopteri > Salmoniformes > Salmonidae > Coregonus > Coregonus clupeaformis. The sequence continues at coordinate 2,119 of NW_025536145.1, read as the reverse complement.
CAGCAGCGTCTGCGATGAGTGTGGAAGTGTGGAAGTTTGTGTGTGGCGACAGTGTGCCAATACGCTTTACAATCAAATACACATTACAGTAAAAGGAAATGAAATAAAATGTTACTGTAATATAGTCAATATCTTACATGTTCAAGTAAGTAATAAAAGAGATCATTAAAAGTTGTTACTTTCTATTTTCTTGATCCTCATCTCCCAGGGAATGAACAGAACCACAATGTTGTACAGCAACCTGGAGACCTTCTTCAGCAGCTGAAAATATGATGACCATTTTGTATTAGTGTTTGTTTGTTTGTTTGTTTGTGTGTGTGTGTATATATACACTGCTCAAAAAAATAAAGGGAACACTAAAATATCACATCCTAGATCTGAATGAATGAAATAATCTTATTAAATACTTTTTTCTTTACATAGTTGAATGTGCTGACAACAAAATCACACAAAAATTATCAATGGAAATCAAATTTATCAACCCATGGAGGTCTGGATTTGGAGTCACCCTCAAAATTAAAGTGGAAAACCACACTACAGGCTGATCCAACTTTGATGTAATGTCCTTAAAACAAGTCAAAATGAGGCTCAGTAGTGTGTGTGGCCTCACGTGCCTGTATGACCTCCCTACAATGCCTGGGCATGCTCCTGATGAGGTGGCGGATGGTCTCCTGAGGGATCTCCTCCCAGACCTGGACTAAAGCATCCGCAACTCCTGGACAGTCTGTGGTGCAACGTGGCGTTGGTGGATGGAGCGAGACATGATGTCCAGATTGGATTCAGGTCTGGGGAACGGGCGGGCCAGTCCATAGCATCAATGCCTTCCTCTTGCAGGAACTGCTGACACACTCCAGCCACATGAGGTCTAGCATTGTCTTGCATTAGGAGGAACCCAGGGCCAACCGCACCAGCATATGGTCTCACAAGGGGTCTGAGGATCTCATCTCGGTACCTAATGGCAGTCAGGCTACCTCTGGCCAGCACATGGAGGGCTGTGCGGCCCCCAAAGAAATGCCACCCCACACCATGACTGACCCACCACCAAACCGGTCATGCTGGAGGATGTTGCAGGCAGCAGAACGTTCTCCACGGCGTCTCCAGACTCTGTCACGTCTGTCACATGTGCTCAGTGTGAACCTGCTTTCATCTGTGAAGAGCACAGGGCGCCAGTGGCGAATTTGCCAATCTTGGTGTTCTCTGGCAAATGCCAAACGTCCTGCACGGTGTTGGGCTTAAGCACAACCCCCACCTGTGGACGTCAGGCCCTCATACCACCCTCATAGGGTCTGTTTCTGACCGTTTGAGCAGACACATGCACATTTGTGGCCTGCTGGAGGTCATTTTGCAGGGCTCTGGCAGTGCTCCTCCTGCTCCTCCTTGCACAAAGGCGGAGGTAGCAGTCCTGCTGCTGGGTTGTTGCCTCCTACGGCCTCCTCCACGTCTCCTGATGTACTGGCCTGTCTCCTGGTAGCGCCTCCATGCTCTGGACACTACGCTGACAGACACAGCAAACCTTCTTGCCACAGCTCGCATTGATGTGCCATCCTGGATGAGCTGCACTACCTGAGGCACTTGTGTGGGTTGTAGACTCCGTCTCATGCTACCACTAGAGTGAAAGCACCGCCAGCATTCAAAAGTGACCAAAACATCAGCCAGGAAGCATAGGAACTGAGAAGTGTTCTGTGGTCACCACCTGCAAAACCAGTCCTTTATTGGGGGTGTCTTGCTAATTGCCTATAATTTCCACCTGTTGTCTATTCCATTTGCACAACAGCATGTGAAATGTATTGTCAATCAGTGTTGCCTCCTAAGTGGACAGTTTGATTTCACAGAAGTGTGATTGACTTGGAGTTACATTGTGTTGTTTAAGTGTTCCCTTTATATATATAATTGTGCGCGAGCCTTTTTTGATTGATTGATTTACTGTTATTATCATGTCTTATTTCAGATGCCCATACCATTGGACTTAAACAGTAAATTATTTTCAGGGTGTGTGCGCGTGTGTGTGTGTGCGCGTGCACGCAAGCGCGTGCGTGTGTGTGTATATTTGTGTTTAAGAAGGAGGAAGAGGTTAAACTCTTTGCTTAATTTACTCAGAGAAGATCTGTTGATTCAGTTA
>NW_025536144.1:0-62850 GCF_020615455.1 Coregonus clupeaformis | reverse complement strand
CCTACTCACTGCCACAGTCATACTCTGGACCTAGTTTTGTCCCATGGAATAAATGTTGTAGATCTTAATGTTTTTCCACAAAATCCTGGACTATCGGACCACCATTTTATTACGTTTGCAATCGCAACAAATAATCTGCTCAGACCCCAACCAAGGAGCATCAAAAGTCGTGCTATAAATTCTCAGACAACACAAAAATTCCTTGATGCCCTTCCAGACTCCTTCTGCCTACCAAGGACGTCAGAGGACAAAAATCAGTTAACCACTTAACTGAGGAACTCAATTTAACCTTGCGCAATACCCTAGATGCAGTTGCACCCCTAAAAACGAAAAACATTTGTCATAAGAAACTAGCTCCCTGGTATACAGAAAATACCCGGAGCTTTGAAGCAAGCTTCCAGGAAATTGGAACGGAAATGGCGCCACACCAAACTGGAAGTCTTCCGACTAGCTTGGAAAGACAGTACCGTGCAGTACCGAAGAGCCCTCACTGCTGCTCGATCATCCTACTTTTCCAACTTAATCGAGGAAAATAAGAATAATCCAAAATTTCTTTTTTGATACTGTTGCAAAGCTAACTAAAAGCAGCATTCCCAAGAGAGGATGGCGTTCACTTCAGCAGTAATAAATTCATGAACTTCTTTGAGGAAAAGATCATGACCATTAGAAAGCAAATTACGGACTCCTCTTTGAATCTGCGTATTCCTCCAGGGGCTTAGCTGTCCTGGATCTGCTAGACTGCGAGGGCCTGGGATCGGGAGAGACACTTAAGTGTTTTAGTACTATATCTCTTGACACAATGATGAAAATAATCATGGCCTCCTAAACCTTCAAGCTGCATACTGGATCCTATTCCTACTAAACTGCTGAAGGAGCTGCTTCCTGTGCTTGGCCCTCCTATGTTGAACATAATAAACAGCTCTCTATCCACCGGATGTGTACCAAACTCACTAAAAGTGGCAGTGATAAAGCCTCTCTTGAAAAAGCCAAACCTTGACCCGGAAAATATAAAAAACTATCGGCCTATATCGAATCTTCCATTCCTCTCAAAAATTTTAGAAAAAGCTGTTGCGCAGCAACTCACTGCCTTTCTGAAGACAAACAATGTGTACGAAATGCTTCAGTCTGGTTTTAGACCCCATCATAGCACTGAGACTGCACTTGTGAAGGTGGTAAATGACCTTTTAATGGCGTCAGACCGAGGCTCTGCATCTGTCCTCGTGCTACTAGACCTTAGTGCTGCCTTTGACACCATCGATCACCACATTCTTTTGGAGAGACTGGAAACCCAAATTGGTCTACACGGACAAGTTCTGGCCTGGTTTAGATCTTACCTGTCGGAAAGATATCAGTTTGTCTCTGTGAATGGTCTGTCCTCCGACAAATCAACTGTACATTTCGGTGTTCCTCAAGGTTCCGTTTTAGGACCACTATTGTTTTCACTATATATTTTACCTCTTGGGGATGTTATTCGAAAACATAATGTTAACTTTCACTGCTATGTGGATGACACACAGCTGTACATTTCAATGAAACATGGTGAAGCCCCAAAATTGCCCTCGCTAGAAGCCTGTGTTTCAGACATAAGGAAGTGGATGGCTGAAAACTTTTTTACTTTTAAACTCGGACAAAACAGAGATGCTTGTTCTAGGTCCCAAGAAACAAAGAGATCTTCTGTTAAATCTGACAATTCATCTTGATGGTTGTAAAGTCGTCTCAAATAAAACTGTAGAAGGACCTCGCGTTACTCTTGACCCTGATCTCTCTTTTGACGAACATATCAAGACTGTTTCAAGGACAGCTTTTTTCCATCTACGTAACATTGCAAAAATCAGAAATTTTCTGTCCAAAAATGATGCAGAAAAATTAATCCATGCATTTGTTACTTCTAGGTTAGACTACTGCAATGCTCTATTTTCCGGCTACCGGATAAAGCACTAAATAAACTTCAGTTAGTGCTAAATACGGCTGCTAGGAATCCTGACTAGAACCAAGAAATTTGATCATATTACTCCCGTGCTAGCTTCTCTACACTGGCTTCCCTGTTAAGGCAAGGGCTGATTTCAAGGTTTTACTGTTAACCTATAAAGCGTTACATGGGCTTGCTCCTACCTATCTTTCCGAGTTGGTCCTGCCGTACATACCAATACGTACGCTACGGTCACAAGACGCAGGCCTCCTAATTGTCCCTAGAATTTCTAAGCAAACAGCGGGAGGCAGGGCTTTCTCCTATAGATCTCCATTTTTATGGAACAGTCTGCCTACCCATGTGAGAGACGCAGACTCGGTCTCAACCTTTAAGTCTTTACTGAAGACTTATCTCTTCAGTAGGTCATATGATTGAGTGTAGTCTGGCCCAGGAGTGTGAAGGTGAACGGAAAGGCTCTGGAGCAACGAACAGCCCTTGCTGTCTCTGCCGGGCCGGTTCCCCTCTCCACTGGGGTTCTCTGCCTCTAACCCTGTTGCAGGGGCTGAGTCACTGGCTTGCTGGTGCTCTTTCATGCCGTCCCTGGGAGGGGTGCGTCACTTGAGTGGGTTGAGTTACTGACGTGATCTTCCTGTCTGGGGTTGGCGCCCCCCTTGGTTTGTGCTGTGGTGGAGACCTCTGTGGGCTATACTCGGCCTTGTCTCAGGATTGTAAGTTGGTGGTTGAGGATATCCCTCTAGTGGTGCGGGGCTGTGCTTTGGCAGAGTGGGTGGGGTTATATCCTTCCCCTGTTTGGCCCTGTCCGGGGTTTCTTCGGATGGGGCCACAGTGTCTCCGGACCGCTCCTGTCTCAGCCTCCAGTATTTATGCTGCAGTAGTTTAGTGTCGGGGGCTGGGGTTAGTTGGTTATACCTGGAGTACTTCTCCTGTCTTATCCAGTGTCCTGTGTGAATTTAAGTATGCTCTCTCTAATTCTCTCGTTCTCTCTTTCTCTCTGAGAACCTGAGCCCCTAGGACCATACGTCAGGACTACCGGGCATGATGACACCTTGCTGTCCCCAGTCCGCCTGGCCTTGCTGCTATTCCAGTTTCAACTGTTCTGCCTGCGGTTACGAAACCCCTACCTGTCCCAGACCTGCTGTTTTCAACTCTTAATGATCGACATGAAAAGCCAACTGAGAGACCTGAGCACCTAGGACCATACGTCGGGACTACCGGCCGTGGTGACTCCTTGCTGTCCCCAGTCCGCCTGGCCTTGCTGCTATTCCAGTTTCAACTGTTCTGCCTGCGGTTATGGGAACCCCTACCTGTCCCAGACCTGCTGTTTTCAACTCTTAATGATCGGCTGAAAAGCCAACTGAGATTTATTCCTGATTATTATTTGACCATGCTTGTCACTTATGAACATTTTTGAACATCTTGGCATGGTTCTGTTATAATCTTCACCCGGCACAGCCAGAAGAGGACTGGCCACCCCTCATAGCCTGGTTCCTCTCTAGGTTTCTTCCTAGGTTTTCGCCTTTCTAGGGAGTTTTTCCTAGCCACCGTGCTTCTACACCTGCATTACTAGCTGTTTGGGGTTTTAGGCTGGGTTTCTGTACAGCACTTCGAGATATTAGCTGATGTAAGAAGGGCTATATAAAATAAAATTGATTGATTGAATTGATTGATAACAAAGTATTGAGACACTTTTGTTATTGACCAAATACTTATTTTCCACCATAATTTGCAAATAAATTCATTAAAAATCCTACAATGTGATTCTCTGGATTTTTTTTTCTCATTTTGACTGTCGTAGTTGACGTGTACCTATGATGAAAATTACAGGCCTCTCTCATATTTTTAAGTGGGAGAACTTGCACAATTGGTGGCTGACTAAATACATTTTTCCCCACTGTATTATGTCACTGATGGAAAGTCAAGAGAAATAATAAGAGTTTTATTCCAGTGAAGTTGTTTCTACCTGACAATTGCGAGGTAGTTGATGTCATGGCCAGCAGCCTTGGCGTAGGCCCCACTCTGGCCGTAGCCGGTGAGGCATGCGTAGATCAGACGAGGGTTCTCCTTCAGTAGCTCCTCTGGACCCAGGCCCAGCATCTCCATAACTCCTACACAGAAACACAGTTAATGGAGAGGAACAGACTTTAGATACCTTCAAAAAAGGAATACAAGTACTGAGAAGCAACATGAAAGTGTACCATTAGTCAGGTGTGGCCTATTCAGGACCAAACACCCACACCACATGCCCAGAAACAGAAGACAATGCATCACTAAGCAACTAAAGCCTGAAGCCTCTTGCAAACAACTACAGTCTGAGTCATGTAGTTGAGGTTGGGCCAGGTACACTGTTTATTTCTATAGACCCTGCACTCATAACCATCAAATAGACAGACCACTGCGAACCCTGGGAAAAATGTCATTTCAATACAGCCACCAGCTAAGAGGGAAAGTAACTACAGCTAACCAAGCCGTGTCGCCATATTAACTTTCCCAGACTCAAAACAACCAAGATGCAGAAAGCTTAGCCTTTTTTAGACCAAAGGAGAAGAGAAACTCAATTAATTGGAACCCGGCACAGCAGGAGACCAGATGAGTGCAATTGATTTCACTCTGGGTTTAATTGCTGGGTTTGGTAATGGCCGATTTGACACATTTGATAGGGAAATCAGTGGACTACATTCGTTATTGGAAAACTATGATTCAGGCAAAAAATTCAAAGGCTCTCTACATGAAAATAAAGAGCTAAGATTGCTCCCTTGATTAGCAGGGAGAACTCTGATTCCAAGGCCAAAAAAAGTTTTATTAATTTATGGTGCAATTTCTAACACATCGGAATGTGTCCCACTTGCACTACACACTTGGAAGATGTCCACCCGAATCCAGTATGAAATTGTTATATTGTGATTTCCATTGATTTCTGAAATGTGAATAAAATGCAAGTCTACACATTGCGGTCAATGGATAAACCTAGAATGTGTCAAGGCTTATAGTGCCATCACACTTCCTTTACGCCTGGTTCTTTGACATGTGTGGTCTGGGCAGCAGAGGTATTACTAATGTGGCAACAATCAAACGGTGTATGGGAATCTCTTCCCTATTTGATTTACAACTTGGCCAACACCAGCCCATGCACACAAATACATTTTCTTACACTGTATAGTACATCCACTCCCAATCAGACCTTGCTGCACATTTGTGATGTTGCTCTCTTCATTTAGTAAATGGTTGATACATGCATGTACACACCAGTGGCGGTCGTGACATTTGAGATTAGGAGGACACTTTTTTTTGTTATGAGCAAGGCCTTCGTAGACTAGGTTGTAGCAACCTCATGACGGGTATACTGAAAATTAGAGTATCATGTAGCAGCCTAAACCTATCGATGTTACATTGAGCTGTGTGTCATTCATATTCCATTCACCCAGCTCAATGTAACATTGATAGGTTTAGGCTACTACATGATACCCACATTTTCCCTACATCCATCATGAGGTTGCTACAACCTAGCCTACGAATGAACCTTTACAATGTAGATGCACAGGTCGAGAGGAAAATATGAGTAATCAAGGTGACAGACAGTGACACATTCAATACCGCCTTGCACACTCTTGCCTTCATCTAGCTGATCTAGGGTGTAATCATTAGTCCAAAACAGTTGCAAATGAGTGTCTATTGGACAAATTCAGGTATGTTTATCCCTGTTTCATTCTGTTTGCTTCAGTTTAAGAAACATTCTAACAGAGTCGGTGGAATGAATAGGAATGAATACATCCCTGAACACCCGCAAACACAGTTCACTTTAATAGCAGCCACATACAAACAGCATGATCACATTGCTCGTTGTAGAATTCCTTCTCGCATCTACGCGCTCTCCTCTTCTCACCTTTTCCCTTCGCTTGTGGACTTCATTTCACAACAGCTGTCTGTGACCAGGCAAAAAAAAACTTTCCAAGCCAAACTTTCATACAATAACCACTACACACAGTGTACATCAGTGTGTCACCATATTAGCAAATGTCACAGTCAACATAGCTAATAGAACTAACGCATTAGGCAAATCTTAGCTCATTGGTCACCATAGCAACATCCACCCGTAGTATGCGTTCCAGCAGGTATATCTCACTGGTCATCCCCAAAGCCAACACCTCCTTTGGCCGCCATTCCTTCCAGTTCTCTGCTGCAAATGACTGGAACGAACTGCAAAAATCTCTGAAGCTGGAGACACTTATCTCCCTCACTATCTTTAAGCATCAGTTGTCAGAGCAGCTTACCGATCACTGCACCTGTTCACAGCCCATCTGTAATTAGCCCACCCAACTACTGTTAGGCCTACTGCTGCTAGGTAGCTCTCTCTCTGCTCTCCCCCTCCCCTCTGTCTGTCCTTGATTGCAGGAGTGAAGTCTGGTGTGCGGGAGTCAGGGTTCCAGCTGCAGCTCATTCACCATAATCACCTCAGCCTTTAAGACCCGGTCAAACTTTCCACTCATCGTCAGATCATAGTCAAGACGACCATGTTAGTCTCGCTGCCGACTCAACCTGTCTGTTTTCGCTCTTGTGTTTTTTTGGACTGTTTATTTACTTTTTCTCCTGTGCCACAGATATTTGGAACCTGACTCCTGCCTCCGCTTCACTCCTGCCACCACCATCCTGCTCTCCACTATCGGGCCTCTCCTTTGGACTCACCACGGACACTAGGACATTACGGTACCACACCTGCCCTGACCTGGATCTGTACCCTCCCTGTAACCTGGACTTGCTCTTCCCCATTTATTGGAAACCTGGACTATTGAACATTATAATAAACCTGTTAAAACTTCTCTGGCTTGGTGTACTTGTCTGCATTTGGGTTCTATCCAGTTAAATCATAACAGTATGATCTGACCAACATGAACCCAGCAGACAGTAGCTCGGATACCACCCCAGAGTGCACTCAAATTTGGACTGCCATAGCCAATCAGGGCATTCTACTTGGCCAACATGATACCCTGTTTAAGACGATTGCTGAGGACAGTCAGGTGCTGCTTAATCAGGTTCAATTACTCCACCAATCAAGTGTCTGTCCTTACTACCCCTTCAGCCCAGATCAGAGAGCCTTTTGTTCCTGCTCCAGAGCGCTATAGACGGGAACATGGGAACCTGTGGCGATTTTTTGACTCAATGCTCGAGTTAGTGTTTGAACAACAGCCCCTCACCTACGCCTCAGAAAGAGCCCGTATTGCCTACCTTATCAACTCTACTAGCGGTTCCGCTCGTGCCTGGGGATCCGCGGTCTGGGAGAGTCAGTCGGACATTTGCAACGCTTACGCGGCCTTCACCACGGAGATGAGAAGGTTTTGACCACCCGTAGCGAGGCAAGGAGGCTGCGAACGGTTGTTTTCTTCGGCAGGGGGCTCGAGTGTGGCGGAGATGGCAGTGGAGTTTCGGACTTTAGCAGCAGTGAGTGGTTGGAATGACGAGGCATTACAAGGAGTGTTCATCAATGCTTTGTCTGAGACTTTAAAAGATGAATTGGTGTCATATGATGAATCGCCTACGCTGGATAATCTTATTTCACTCACTATCAGGTTGGATAATCGGATTCGGGGAGCGCCGCCGGGGTCGTGGTTTCCAGTACCTGGTGGATTGGGAGGGTTATGGTCCTGAGGAACGTTCCTGGGTGCCCAGGAGCTTCATTGTGGATCCTGCTCTGGTTCGTGAGTTTCATAGGTTACATCCTGATAAACCCTGTCGGCCGAGGTGGCGTCCGTAGAGGGGGTACTGTTAGGCCTACTGCTGCTAGGTAGCTCTCTCTCTGCTCTCCCCCTCCCCTCTGTCTGTCCTTGATTGCAGGAGTGAAGTCTGGTGTGCGGGAGTCAGGGTTCCAGCTGCAGCTCATTCACCATAATCACCTCAGCCTTTAAGACCCGGGTCAAACTTTCCACTCATCGTCAGATCATAGTCAAGACGACCATGTTAGTCTCGCTGCCGACTCAACCTGTCTGTTTTCGCTCTTGTGTTTTTTGGACTGTTTATTTACTTTTTCTCCTGTGCCACAGATATTTGGAACCTGACTCCTGCCTCCGCTTCACTCCTGCCACCACCATCCTGCTCTCCACTATCGGGCCTCTCCTTTGGACTCACCACGGACACTAGGACATTACGGTACCACACCTGCCCTGACCTGGATCTGTACCCTCCCTGTAACCTGGACTTGCTCTTCCCCATTTATTGGAAACCTGGACTATTGAACATTATAATAAACCTGTTAAAACTTCTCTGGCTTGGTGTACTTGTCTGCATTTGGGTTCTATCCAGTTAAATCATAACAACTACCTCATCCCCATAATGTTATTTACATTGTTATTTATTTTGCTCATTTGCACCCCAGTATCTCTATTTGCACATCATCTTCTGCACATCTATCACTCCAGTGTTAATACTAAATTGTAATTATTTTGCACTATGGCCTATTTATTGCCTTAGCTCCATAACTTACATTTGCACACACTGTATATAGATTTTCTATTGTGTTATTGACTGTACGTTTTGTTTATTCCACTCTGTGTTGTTGTTTTTATGGCACTGCTTTGCTTTATCTTGGCCAGGTCGCAATTGTAAATGAGAACTTGTTCAACTGGCTTACCTGGTTAAATAAAAGGTGAAATAACATTTAAAAATAAATTAGTAAACCCGCTACAATCGTGCAGTACAGTGTACAGCAAGCAGTTACACCGGTGTACAGCCCCAGTGGCAATAGATTAATAAAATCAAAAGCTTACCTTGACTTGGAAGAGTTCCAGTGTTGGATACCCATAGCCAGCTAGCTAACATACCATCCCTCTCTGTTTGAGCCAGGTGTTTGAGTAGGCTAAACTTGATAGCTGCATTCCCTAGCTAAGTAATTTGAAAGTGATTTTTTTTTAAATATAGATAGTTCTCTCGCTTCTTTCTCTCTCTTTGAGTCAACTACACCACATTTTATGCACTGCAGTGCTATCTAGCTGTAGTTTATGCTTTCAGTACTATATTAATTCTCTGATCCTTTGATTGGGTGGACAACATGTCAGTTCATGCTGCAAGAGCTCTGATAGGTTGGAGGACGTCCTCCGGAAGTTGTCATAATTACTATGTACAGTGCATTTTGTTACGTTACAGCCTTATTCTAAAATTAATTAAAATTGGGGGTTTTCACCTCAATCTACACACAATACCCCATAATGCCAAAGCAAAAACAGGTTTTTATAAATATTTACAAATGTATTACAAATAAAAAACGTAAATATCACATTTACATAAGTATTCAGACCGTTTACTCAATACTTTGTTGAAGCACCTTTGGCAGCGATTACAGCCTCGAGTCTTCTTGGGTATGACGCTACAAGCTTGGCACATCTGTATTTGGGGAGTTTCTCCCATTCTTCTCTGCAGATCCTCTCAAGCTCTGTCAGGTTGGATGGGAAGCGTCGCTGCACAGCTATTTTTAGGTCTCTCCAGCGATGTTAGATCGGGTTCAAGTCCTGTTGGTGAACCTTCGCCCCCAGTCTGAGGTCCTTAGAGCTCTGGAGCAGGTTTTCATCAAGGATCTCGCGGTACTTTGCTCTGTTCATCGTTCCCTCGATCCTGACAAGTCTCCCAGTACCTGACGCTGAAAAACATCCCCACAGCATGATGCTGCCACCACCATGCTTCACCGTAGGGATAGTGCCAGGTTTCCTCCAGACGTGACGCTTGGCATTCAGGTCAAAGAGTTCAATCTTAGTTTCATCAGACCAGAGAATCTTGTTTCTCATGGTCTGAGTGTCTTTAGGTGCCTTTTGGAAAACTCCAAGCGGGCTGTCATGAGGATGGCTTCCGTCTGGCCACTCTACCATAAAGGCCTGATTGGTGGAGTTCTGCAGAGATGGTTGTCCTTCTGGAAGGTTCACCCATCTCCACAGAGGAACTCTGGAGCTCTATCAGAGTGACCATCAGGTTCTTGATCACCTCCCTGACCAAGGCCCTTCTCCCCAGATTGCTCAGTTTGGCCGGGCGGCCAACTCTAGGAAGAGTCTTGGTGGTTCCAAACTTCTTCCATTTAAGAATGATTGAGGCCACTGTGTTCTTAGTTACCTTCAATGCTGCAGAAATATTTTGGTACCCTTCAACAGATCTGTGCCTCTACACTATCCTGTCTCGGAGCTCTACAGACAATTCCTTCAACCTCAATTTTGAGTCTCATGGCAAAGGGTCTGAATACTTATGTAAATAAGGTATTTCTGTTTTAGTTTTTTTTATACATTTGCAAAAATGTAAAAAAAAAAAAAAAAGGTTTTCGCTTTGTCATTATGGGATATTGTGTGTAGATTGATGAGGGGAAAAATGCATTTAATCCATTTTAGAATAAGGCTGTAATGTAAAAAAGGGAAGGTGTCTGAATACTTTCCGAATGCACTGTAAGTCTATGGAAGGTGGTGAGAACCATGAGCCTCCTAGGTTTTGTATTAAGTCAATGTACCCAGAGGAGGCTGGAAACTAGCTGTCCTTCAGCTACACCATGGTGCTACCCTACAGAGTGCTGTTGAGGCTACTGTAGACCTTCATTGCAAAACAGTGTGTTTTAATCAATTATTTGGTGACGTGAATATATTTAGTATAGTTTTATCTAAAAAGGATACTTTTTTAACGGTTTCACTATTTTTTATAGTGAAACATCCTCCTCTGAGGAGCCTCCACTGCCACGCGTGGGTGCAGGAGTTCTTGATGGAGCTTCAAAGTAAGTTTGAATAGTACAGCATTGCTGGAACCAGATTACAAACCTTTAACCCAGACTGTCGTCTTGATCAGTATCACCTGTCAATAATTGAAAATGTTTCAATAGATTAAAGTGACTTTCAATAAATGACATTGACCCAATAACCCCATATCATGTCTAGTTGATAAGAAAGGGAGCATTTTCACAATTTAGTGACTCAAGTGTTCAATGACTTCCAATATCGAACATCTCTGACCTTTGTGGAAGGGTTCAAGCACGACATCTGATATAACGCAGAGTCTCTTCAGCACCGCTACTTCCTCTGGGCTCTTCAGGTTGAGCGCCACCGAGCGCTTGCCTCGACCCTGCATGTCCATTGCCATTTTAACCTTGGTCCGGTCCATCACCTTGGCGCCAAAGTCAGCCAGGCCCGCGAGCTCAATGACACGCACCCCAGAAAGCGCCATTAATGGATCCACTGTTGACAGATGGGTGTTGTCTCAATTTAGACATTTAATGTAATGTGATGTTATGAACATACAATTCAGTGTGACAGTGATTTGTGATCATATTAGCCTACTCCATAACAAAAAAGACAACGCAGCATAAAACTTTTATTAACTAGATACTGTATACCATATAAATATTCCTTTAATTTTGTTACTCACTATTGTGCATTGAAAATAGCTTCAGTATTTCCCCTAGCACTTTTTTCAGCAGTGGTGTCAAAGTTAGCGTGGGGGTACAAAAAATACAAATTATTTTTATGCAATTACACACAAATTAGCCCATAACTCAACATATACAACAACACAGGCCTAGGACTATACATCCTCTAAGCAGGATTCATACAGACATTAGCAAGTCAAATTCAAGGACTTTCTGGGATTTTTCAAGCAAAACCCTTCTTTGGACCTCAAATGTTATACAATTGTATACATACAGGGCCTAATACAGACCCCCCTCCCCCATATTATATTTCAAAACTCCAGCTTTGATAACAAAATAGATCAGTTGGTGTAGCACTTGCGAGGCACTGCGGAGCATGAATTGAAATAATTTGCTTTTTTATTTTACTGGACTGATGGTACCTGCATCTTATGGTCATGGTGCTTTCAAGACAACTGGGAACTTGAGAAAAAGAAAACTAGGTCAAACAGACATTTGGTGTATGTGCTTGGCTGAGGAGCCAATGGTGCGAAGCTACCAACTGTGGGATTATGACTGAACGCCTCTAAGTCAGAATCCCCCCTAAACGTAACTATACCGTAGCACCGCGGATCTTCGGTTGGCCCGGGATAGCCTGCCTCTTTTGGCAGGTGAGTAGAGGGGGGTTGGGGTGCGGCTGTATGAGTTGCCGCCCCTCTCCTGATGCGCACCGCATGTTTGTGGGCAACCTGGTGCTAAACCTGATCAGCGGAGTCACTCACCACCTTCCGGAGACACTTGAAACCCCACCTCTTTAACGAATACCTGGGATAGGATAAAAGTAAGCCAGTTGAGAACAAGTTCTCATTTACAACTGCGACCTGGCCAAGATAAAGCATAGCAGTGCGATAAAAACAACAACACAGAGTTACATATGGGGTAAAAAAACATAAAGTCAAAAAATACAACAGAAAATATATATACAGTGTGTGCAAATGTAGCAAGTTATGGAGGTAAGGCAATAAATAGGCTATAGTGCAAAATAATTACAATTAGTATTAACACTGGAATGATAGATGTGCAAGAGATTATGTGCAAATAGAGATACTGGGGTGCAAAAGAGCAAAATAAATAACAATTATAGGGATGAGGTAGTTGGGTGGGCTAATTTCAGATGGGCTGTGTACAGGTGCAGTGATCGGTAAGGTGCTCTGACAACTGATGCTTAAAGTTAGTGAGGGAGATAAGAGCCTCCAGCTTCAGAGATTTTTGCAATTCGTTCCAGTCATTGGCAGCAGAGAACTGGAAGGAATGGCGGCCAAAGGAGGTGTTGGCTTTGGGAATGACCAGTGAGATATACCTGCTGGAGCGCAGACTACGGGTGGGTGCTGCTATGGTGACCAATGAGCTAAGATAAGGCGGGGATTTGCCTAGCAGTGATTTATAGATGGCCTGGAGCCAGTGGGTTTGACGACGAACATGTAGTGAGGACCAGCCAACAAGAGCGTACAGGTCACAGTGGTGGGTAGTGTATGGGGCTTTGGAGACAAAACGGATGGCACTGTGATAGACTACATCCAATTTGCTGAGTAGAGTGTTGGAGGCTATTTTGTAAATGACATCGCCGAAGTCAAGGATCGGTAGGATAGTCAGTTTTACGAGGGCATGTTTGGCAGCATGAGTGAAGGAGGCTTTGTTGCGAAATAGGAAGCCGATTCTAGATTTAACTTTGGATTGGAGATTCTTAATGTGAGTCTGGAAGGAGAGTTTACAGTCTAACCAGACACCTAGGTATTTGTAGTTGTCCACATACTCTAGGTCAGACCCGTCGAGAGTGGTGATTCTAGTCGGGTGGGCGGGTGCCAGCAGCGTTCGATTGAAGAGCATGCATTTAGTTTTACTAGTGTTTAAGAGCAGTTGGAGGCTACTGAAGGAGTGTTGTATGGCATTGAAGCTCGTTTGGAGGTTTGTTAACACAGTGTCCAATGAAGGGCCAGATGTATACAAAATGGTGTCGTCTGCGTAGAGGTGGATCTGAGAGTCACCAGCAGCAAGAGCGACATCATTGATATACACGGAGAAAAGAGTCGGCCCAAGAATTGAACCCTGTGGCACCCCCATAGAGACTGCCATAGGTCCAGACAACAGGCCCTCCGATTTGACACACTGAACTCTATCTGAGAAGTAGTTGGTGAACCAGGCGAGGCAGTCATTTGAGAAACCAAGGCTATTTAGTCTGCCAATAAGAATGCGGTGGTTGACAGAGTCGAAAGCCTTGGCCAGGTCGATGAAGACGGCTGCACAGTACTGTCTATTATCGATCGCGGTTATAATATCGTTTAGGATCTTGAGCGTGGCTGAAGTGCACCCATGACCAGCTCGGAAACCGGATTGCATAGCGGAGAAGGTACGGTGGGATTCGAAATGGTCGGTGATCTGTTTGTTAACTTGGCTTTCAAATACTTTCGAAAGGCAGGGCAGGATGGATATAGGTCTGTAACAGTTTGGATCTAGAGTGTCACCCCCTTTGAAGAGGGGGATGACCGCGGCAGCTTTCCAATGTCTGGGGATCTCAGACGTTACGAAAGAGAGGTTGAACAGACTAGTAATAGGGGTTGCGACAATTTCGGCGGCTAGTTTTAGAAAGAAAGGGTCCAGATTGTCTAGCCCAGCTGATTTGTAGGGGTCCAGATTTTGCAGCTCTTTCAGAACATCAGCTGTCTGAATTTGTGTGAAGGAGAAGCGGGGGGGGGGCATGGGCAAGTTGCAGCGGTGGGTGCAGAGTTGGTGGCCGGGGTAGTGGTAGCCAGGTGGAAAGCATGGCCGGCCGTAGCAAAATGCTTGTTGAAATTCTCGATTATTGTAGATTTATCGGTGGTGATAGTGTTCCTAGCCTCAGTGCAGTGGGCAGCTGGGAGGAAGTGCTCTTATTCTCCATGGACTTTACAGTGTCCCAAAACTTTTTGGAGTTAGTGCTACAGGATGCAAATTTCTGTTTGAAAAAGTTAGCCTTTGCTTTCCTGACTGCTTGTGTATATTGGTTCCTAACTTCCCTGAAAAGTTGCATATCGCGGGGGCTATTTGATGCTAATGCAGTACGCCACAGGATGTTTTTGTGCTGGTCAAGGGCAGTCAAGTCTGAGGAGAACCAGGGGCTATATCTGTTCTTAGTTCTGTATTTTTTGAATGGGGCATGTTTATTTAAGATTGAGAGGAAATTACTTTTAAAGAACAACCAGGCATCCTCTACTGACGGAATGAGATCTATATCCATCCAGGATACCTGGGCCAGGTCAATTAGGAAGGCCTGCTCGCTAAAGTGTTTTAGGGAGCGTTTGACAGTGATGAGGGGTGGTCGTTTGACCGCGGACCAGTTACGGACGCAGGCAATAAGGCAGTGATCGCTGAGATCCTGGTTGAAGACAGCGGAGGTGTATTTAGAGGGTAAGTTAGTCAGGATGATATCTATGAGGATACCCATGTTTACGGATTTGTATATATATTGTAAAGAGGTTGTCCCACTGGCTATCATAAGGTGAATGCACCAATTTGTAAGTCGCTCTGGATAAGAGCGTCTGCTAAATGACGAAAATGTAAATGTAAAAAATCATGCAAAAAAAGTGTCCAAAAAATAGCCCACTACCACTTTATGTAACGATCCCGGCAGTCTGAGTCGGGTCCTGTCTGTGGACTAGTTTTTTCTGCTCGGGATCTCCAGTTTCCCGAGGGTTCTGGAACGCTCCGGGGAGCTCTCTTGATTTCCGCACCTGCATCCCATCAGCAATCTGCACACCTGGTCCTGATCATCACCCTTCTTAGGCTCTGGCCTAACATCCATTCCCTGCCGGATCGTTAGCCATGAACATCACTCGTCCGGAACCTTCATCCAACCTCTGCCTGGTGGTCGGCGGCTGCCGAGCCATGATTGGATCAACCACTGCACCCCCAACAACTAATCAACGCCGCCCGCTCTGTTCCCTGGATTATTCAGCATCACTCTTGAATTTGTAAATAAACACTCACCTTCGTTTCAACTTACCTTGTCCTGGTCTGCTTCTGGGTTCTGGCTTTGCAACTTGTGACACTTTAAGAATAATTACTTTTTTTAGGCCTTGCCAATGCATTGATATTCAAATTATTATTACATTCTAAAATATGTGATAATAATGTGGACATTGCCTGACTAAATAGAATGGATGCACGCATGACGAATTTTCTGTAGCTTGTGTGGACGATGCAGGCACACATGATAAAGCCATTAATAGCGGTAGCATTCATCTCAGCATTTGAATTTCACCATTGCTGTTTTTATAATGTGAATGTGACCAAAAACGAGGTAACTTTTTTAATGAAAGTATTTGTATGGAAAGCCAAGTTGAAGCCAACATTAGATGTTGTCGTCCTCATAATAACCGCAAGTGGATTTACCGCAACAAAGTTGCGCAACACCCTTCAATTGAAGCGGCGGGAAACAAACAAAAAGTGGCCACATCTTTCACAAAAACAGATCAAAAATGAAATCACATCATTATAAGGGTGCAGGAGAACTTATAAATTGGCTACAATAATTACAAGTACTTTTCAAGCACCAAATTGAGGAAATGTCTGATTTTCAAGGTAGGCCTATTCCATTACTTGCATTTCTGAGCTCCAAATTGCTCAGAGAATGCCAAGAGTGTGCAAAGCTGTCATCAAGGCAAAGGGTGGCTACTTTGAAGAACCTAAAAAACATTGATTTGTTTAACACTTTTGGTTACTACATGATTCCATATGTGTTATTTCATAGTTTTGATGTCTTCACTATTATTCTACAACGTAAAAAATAGTAAAAATAAAGAAAAACCCTTGAATGAGTAGGTGTGTCCAAACTTTTGAATGGTACTGTACATGTAGGTAGGGGTAAATTCAAATCAATTCCAATTTTATTTGCCACATGTGCCGAATACAACAGGTGTAGACATTACTGTGAAATGCTTACTTACAGCCCTTAACCAACAATGCATTTATTTTTTTATAAAAAAAGTAAAATAAAACAACAAAAAAGTGTTGAGAAAAAAAGAGCAGAGGTAAAATAAAATAACAGTAGGGAGGCTATATACAGGGGGGTACCGGTGCAGAGTCAATGTGCGGGGGCACCGGCTAGTTGAGGTAGTTGCGGTAATATGTACATGTGGGTAGAGTTAGTGACTATGCATAAATAATTAACAGAGTAGCAGCAGCGTAAAAAGATGGGGTGGGCAAATAGTTCAGGTAGCCATGATTAGCTGTTCAGGAGACTTATGGCTTTGGGGTAGAAGCTGTTGAGAAGCCTTTTGGACCTAGACTTGGCGCTCCGGTACTGCTTGCCGTGCGGTAGCAGAGAGAACAGTCTATGACTAGGGTGGCTGGAGTCTTTGACAATTTTGAGGGCCTTCCTCTGACACCGCCTGATATAGAGGTCCTGGATGGCAGGAAGCTTGGCCTCAGTGATGTACTGGGCCGTACGCACAACCCTCTGTAGTGCCTTGCCGCCGGAGACCGAGCAGTTGCCATACCAGGCGGTGATGCAACCAGTCAGGATGCTCTCGATGGTGCAGCTGTAGAACTTTTTGAGGATCTGAGGACCCATGCCAAATCTTTTCAGTCTCCTGAGGGGGAATAGGCTTTGTCGTGCCCTCTTCATGACTGTCTTGGTGTGTTTGGACCATGATAGTTCGTTGGTGATGTGGACACCAAGGAACTTGAAGCTCTTAACCTGTTCCACTACAGCCCCGTCGATGAGAATGGGGGCGTGCTCAGCCCTCTTTTTTTTCCTGTAGTCCACAATCATCTCCTTTGTCTTGGTCACGTTGAGGGAGAGGTTGTTGTCCTGGCACCACACGGCCAGGTTTCTGACCTCCTCCCTATAGGCTGTCTCATCGTTGTCAGTGATCAGGCCTACCACTGTTGTGTCGTCAGCAAACTTAATGATGGTGTTGGAGTCGTGCCTGGCCATGCAGTCATGGGTGAACAGGGAGTACAGGAGATGTGGCAGATGTGGTTACCTACCCTTACCACCTGGGTTGCGGCCCATCAGGAAGTCCAGGATCCAGTTGCAGAGGGAGGTGTTTAGTCCCAGGATCCTTAGCTTAGTGATGAGCTTTGAGGGCACTATGGTGTTGAACGCTGAGCTGTAGTCAATTAATAGGATTCTCACGTAGGTGTTCCTCTTGACCAGGTGGGAAAGGTCAGTGTGGAGTGCAATAGAGATTGCATCATCTGTGGATCTGTTGGGGCAGTATGCAAATTGGAGTGGGTCTAGGGTTTCTGGGATAATGGTGTTGATGTGAGCCATGACCAGCCTTTCAAAGCACTTCATGGCTACAGACGTCAGTGCTACGGGTCGGTAGTCATTTAGGCAGGTTATCTTAGTGTTCTTGGGCATGCGGACTATGGTGGTCTGCTTGAAACATGTTGGTATTACAGACTCAGTCAGGGACATGTTGAAAATGTCAGTGAAGACACTTGCCAGTTGGTCAGCACATGCTCGGAGTACATGTCCTGGTAATCCGTCTGGCCCTGCGGCCTTGTGAATGTTGACCTGCTTAAAAGTCTTACTCACATCAGCTACGGAGAGCGTGATCACATAGTCATCCGGAACAGCTGGTGCTCTACATTTACATTTACGTCATTTAGCAGACGCTCTTATCCAGAGCGACTTACAAATTGGTGCATTCACCCTATAGCCAGTGGGATAACCACTTTACCTTTTTTTTTTTTTTTTTTTGGGGGGGGGTGGTAAAAGGATTACTTCATACTATCCCAGGTATTCCTTAAAGAGGTGGGGTTTCAAATGTCTCCGGAAGGTGGTGAGTGACTCCGCTGTCCTGGCGTCGTGAGGGAGCTTGTTCCACCATTGGGGTGCCAGAGCAGCGAACAGTTTTGACTGGGCTGAGCGGGAACTATGCTTCCGCAGAGGAAGGGGAGCCAGCAGGCCAGAGGTGGATGAACGCAATGCCCTCGTTTGGGTGTAGGGACTGATCAGAGCCTGAAGGTACGGAGGTGCCGTTCCCCTCACTGCTCCATAGGCAAGCACCATGGTCTTGTAACGGATGCGAGCTTCGACTGGAAGCCAGTGGAGTGTGCGGAGGAGGGGGGTGACGTGAGAGAACTTGGGAAGGTTGAACACCAGACGGGCTGCGGCATTCTGGATGAGTTGTAGGGGTTTAATGGCACAGGCAGGGAGCTCTCATGCATGCTTCAGTGTTGCTTGCCTCGAAGCGAGCATAGAAGTGGTTTAGCTCATCTGGTAGGCTTGTGTCACTGGGCAGCTTGTGACTGTGCTTCCATTTGTAGTCTGTAATAGTTTTCAAGCCCTGCCACATCCGACGAGCGTCAGAGCTGGTGTAGTAAGATTCAATCTTAGTCCTGTATTGACTCTTTGCCTGTTTGATGGTTCGTCGGAGGGCATAGCGGGATTTCTTATAAGCGTCCGGGTTAGAGTCCCACACCTTGAAAGTTGCAGCTCTACCCTTTAGCTCAGTGCGGATGTTGCCTGTAATCCATGGCTTCTGGTTGGGGTATGTATTTATGGTCACTGTGGGAACGAAGTCATCGATGCACTTATTGATGGAGCCAGTGACTGATGTGGTGTACTCCTCAATGCTATCTGAAGAATCCCGGAATATGTTCCAGTCTGTGCTAGCAAAACAGTCCTGTAGCTTAGCATCTGCTTCATCTGACCACTTTTTATTTTGAAACCGAGTCACTGGTGCTTCCTGCTTTCGTTTTTGCTTATTAGCAGGAATCAGGAGGATAGAGTTATGGTCAGATTTGCCAAATGGAGGGCGAGGGAGAGCTTTGTATGCGTCTCTGTGTGTGGAGTAAAGGTGGTCTAGAGTTTTTTTTCCTATGGTTGCACATTTAACATGCTGGTAGAAATGAGGTAGAATGGATTTAAGTTTCCCTGCATTAAAGTCCCCGGCCACTAGGAGTGCTGCCTCTGGATGAGCGTTTTCCTGTTTACTTATGGCCTTATACAGCTCGTTGAGTGCAATCTTAATGCCAGCATTGGTTTGTGGTGGTAAATAGACAGCTATGAAAAATATAGATTAAAACTCTCTTGGTAAATAGTGTGGTCTACAGCTTATCATAAGATATTCTACTTCAGGTGAGCAAAACCTCGAGACATCCTTAGTATTTGATTTTGTGCACCAGCTGTTGTTTACAAATATACACAGACCGCCACCCCTTGTCTTAACGGAGTCAGCCATTCTATCCTGCCAATGTAGCGTATATCCCGTCAGCTGTATGTTGTCCATGTCGTCATTCAGCCACGACTCTGTGAAACATAAGATATTACAGTTTTTAATATCCCGTTGGTAGGATAACCGTAATCGTAGGTAATCTAATTTATTTTCAAATGACTATGCACAGACAATAAACAGCGAGTAACAGCGAGTAACAGCAGTGGGGAGGTCAGTGCAAATAGTCAGGGTAGCCAATTGATTAGCCGTTTAGCAGTCCTATGGCTTGGGGGTAGAAGCTGTTAAGGAGCCTTTTGGACCTAGACTTGGCGCTCCGGTACCGCTTGCTGTGCGGTAGCAGAAAGAACAGTATATGACTAGGGTGGCTGGAGTTTTTGGCAATTTTTTGGGCATTACTCTGACACCGCCTGGTATAGAGGTCCTGGATGGCAGGAAGCTTGGCCCCACTGGGCCGTACTCACTACCCTCTGTAGCGCTTTGCAGTCGGATGCCGAGCAGTTGACATACCAGGCAGTGATGCAACCAGTCAGGATGCTCTCGATGGTGCAGCTGTAGAACGTTTTGAGGATCTGAGGACCCATGCCAAATCTTTTCAGTCTCCTGATGGGGAATAGGCATTGTCGTGCCCTCTTCACAACTGTCTTGGTGTGTTTGGACCATGATAGTTTGTTGGTGATGTGGACACCAAGGAACTTGAAGCTCTCGACCTGCTCCACTACAGCCCCGTCAATGAGAATGGGGTCTTGCCTGGCCCTCCTTTTCCTGTAGTCCATGATCATCTCTTCACTTTACTGGGAATACAGATATGCATCTGTTGGTTACAGATACGATTTTAAAAAAAGTAGGGACGTGGATCAGAAAAACAGTCTGTATCTGGTGTGACCACCATTTACGCAATATACTTTTTAAAAAGCAGCGTTAGACAGGATTACCTACACATACTGACCAGCTCAAATAGACAGAAGCGTGCTACATGGCAGACCAATCCGAACTCATCTCTCGGCATGTCCAGCCTACTCACTATCTCAGCCAATCATGGTTACCGGGGAGGTTGCTGTCTTTTTCTGTGGCTAAACCAACTAGGCTCATAATTGATTTTTTTTTAATCGTATTTACAGATGGCATACAAGTTTGTTATTAAGACACATGAAAGTTCACATGTTCCAGAAGGCATTTCTGCCAAAAAACGCATTTAGATTTTTAAAGAATGTTTAAGTTCAAATGGCTCTCCTGTGAAGTAGTGACGCGTGACATACGCCTAGTTTCCTGAAATGAGTCACATTATCACAAGCACATACAGGTAACTGCCAAAATAAATGAAACACCAACATAGTGTCTTTAAAGGGTGTTTGGCCATCACAAGCTGCCAGAACAGCTTTGCGCCTTGACATAGATTCTACACGTGGACGTAAACAATGCCCAGAAAATGCACCCCACACCATAACATTATTTGTATCCCTCATTTACTCAAGTGTTTCCTTTATTTTGGCAGTTAATAGTATGCCTACAGTCGGGAAGGCCACAGTTTGTTGCATTGTGAGGTTGGGCACTGATGTTGGGCGATTAAGCCTGGTTCGCAGTCAGCGTTCCAATTCATCCCAAAGGTGTTCGATGGGGTTGAGGTCAGGGCTCTGTGCAGGCCAGTCAAATTCTTGTAAGATGTTAGTATGGTATACTGAAGTATAATTACAAGCATTCCATAAGTGTCAAAGGCTTTTATTGACAATTACATTAAGCTTATGCAAAGAGTCAATATTTGGAGCGTTGACCCTTCTTTTTCAAGACCTCTGCAATCTGCCCTGGCATACTGTCAATTAACTTCTAGGCCACATTTTATTTTATTTCACCTTTATTTAACCAAGTAAGCCAGTTGAGAACAAGTTCTCATTTACAACTGCGACCTGGCCAAGATAAAGCAAAGCAGTGCGATAAAAACAACAACACAGGGTTACGTATGGGGTAAAACAAAACATAAAGTCAAAAATACAACAGAAAATATATATACAGTGTGTGCAAATGTAGCAAGTTATGGAGGTAAGGCAATAAATAGGCTATAGTGCAAAATAATTACAATTAGTATTAACACTGGAATGATAGATGTGCAAGAGATGATGTGCAAATAGAGATACTGGGGTGCAAATTAGCAAAATAAATAACAATATAGGGATGAGGTAGTTGGGTGGGCTAATTTCAGATGGGCTGTGTACAGGTGCAGTGATCGGTAAGGTGCTCTGACAACTGATGCTTAAAGTTAGTGAGGGAGATAAGAGCCTCCAGCTTCAGAGATTTTTGCAATTCGTTCCAGTCATTGGCAGCAGAGAACTGGAAGGAATTGCGGCCAAAGGAGGTGTTGGCTTTGGGGATGACCAGTGAGATATACCTGCTGGAGCGCATACTATGGGTGGGTGTGGCTATGGTGACCAATGAGCTAAGATAAGGCGGGGATTTACCTAGCAGTGATTTATAGATGGCCTGGAGCCAGTGGGTTTGACGACGAACATGTAATGAGGACCAGCCAACAAGAGCGTACAGGTCACAGTGGTGGGTAGTGTATGGGGCTTTGGAGACAAAAACGGATGGCACTGTGATAGACTACATCCAATTTGCTGAGTAGAGTGTTGGAGGCTATTTTGTAAATTACATCGCCGAAGTCAAGGATCGGTAGTATAGTCAGTTTTACGAGGGCATGTTTGGCAGCATGAGTGAAGGAGGCTTTGTTGCGAAATAGGAAGCCGATTCTGGATTTAACTTTGGATTGGAGATTCTTAATGTGAGTCTGGAAGGAGAGTTTACAGTCTAACCAGACACCTAGGTATTTGTAGTTGTCCACATATTCTAGGTCAGACCCGTCGAGAGTAGTGATTCTAGTCGGGTGGGCGGGTGCCAGCAGCGTTCGATTGAAGAGCATGCATTTAGTTTTACTAGAGTTTAAGAGCAGTTTGAGGCTACTGAAGGAGTGTTGTATGGCATTGAAGCTCGTTTGGAGGTTTGTTAACACAGTGTCCAATGAAGGGCCAGTCAAACTTACTGGTTTGAAAGGTGGCATCCTATGATGGTGCCACGTTGAAAGTCACTGAGCTCTTCAGTAAGGCCATTCTACTGCCAATGTTTGTCTATGGAGATTGCATGACTGTGTGCTCAATTTTATACAAGTCAGCAATGGGTGTGGCTGAAATAGCCGAACCCCCAAATTTGAAGGGGTGTCCACATACTTTTGGCTGTTGCCTTTGCATAAATCTACAACTGACACAATGAAACTCAAAATCAAGTTCAAGACACATGTTCCTTTCTCTGAAATCTTGCTCTGTTTTTCTTTGTGTCTTGTTGTGAGGGATACTGACACTTTGTGAATCATCAAATGCACTCACACATTACACAGCTGCATGGTTGTGTGGTATCAAGACAACTATCTCCTCGTAATCAATTTAGGTGGTTTACCATACAGATTGGATGTTTGTTTTCGTGCCTTTCTTGTGGCTTATCATCAGGTATTTCAGACTGTCATTCAATCCACACTTTGAAATGACAGGGAAACAATGTTGATTCAAAGTGTGTGCCCAGTGGTTAGATCCTACACTGCACAGTGCCGCACTCAATATTACAATGTGTTTTATTTCAATGTTATATTTTGTAGAATTGTCTGTGTATTTGTGTTTCTTATTAATTCAGTACTAATTGAAAGTATTGACCCTGAGGGCCTAATCTCCCTGAGTCCAATTTTGATGCAATAATTAATATACCCAGCTAACACATTGTTGTGAGAACCATATGTTTCTTAAAGCTTGGTGAGAGCATGGTTGTCCTAGGGTTATTTTGCATCCAACCTTCCCATAATGTTTCCTCATGGTTCTATTTAAAGTCATGTTCTCAGAACATTAAGGAAACTTTCCATTAAAAAAAAAAACACAGAAAACATTACTAACATTCAAAGAACATAAGAATGTTACACTGAATAAAAATATAAATGCAACATGCAACAATTTCAAAGATTTTATAGTTTATATAAGGAAATCAGTCAATTTAAATAAATAAATTAGGCCCAATCTATGGATTTCAAATGACTGTGAATACAGATATGCATCGGTTGGTCACAGATACCATTAAAAAATATATATTAAAAGGTAGGGGCGTGGATCAGAAAACCAGTCAGTATCTGGTGTGACCACCATTTGCCTTATGCAGAGCGACATCTCCTTCGCATAGAGTTGATCAGGCTGTTGACTGTGGCCTGTGGAATGTTGTCCCACTCCTCTTCAATGGCTGTGTGAAGTTGCTGGATATTGGCGGGAACTGGAACATACTGTTGTACACGTCGATCCATAGTATCCCAAACATGCTCAATGGATGACATGTCTGGTGAGTATGCAGGCCATGGAAGAACTGGGAAATGTTCAGCTTCCAGGAATCGTGTACAGATTCTTGCGACATTGGCTGTGCATTATCATGCTGAAACATGAGGTGATGGCAGCGGATCAATGGCACGACAATGGGCCTCTGGACCTTGTGACGGTATCTCTGTGCATTCAAATTGCCATCAATAAAATGCAATTGTATTTGTGGTCCGTAGCTTATGCCTGCCTGCCCATACCATAACCCCACCTCCACCATGGGGCATTCTGGTCACAACGTTGACATCAGTTTGCCATCTGCCCGGTACAGTTGA
Organism: Coregonus clupeaformis; assembly: GCF_020615455.1. Lineage (NCBI taxonomy): Eukaryota > Metazoa > Chordata > Actinopteri > Salmoniformes > Salmonidae > Coregonus > Coregonus clupeaformis. Next base: position 38,677 of record NW_025536144.1, on the reverse strand, counting down.
AACTGGGATTCATCCGTGAAGAGCAGACTTCTCCTGCATGCCAGTGGCCATCGAAGGTGAGCATTTGCCCACTCAAGTCAGTTACGATGCCGAACTGCAGTCAGGTCAAGACCCTGGTGAGGACGATAAGCATGCAGATGAGCTTCTCTGACACGGTTTCTGACAGTTTGTGCAGAAATTCTTCAGTTGTTCAAACCCACAGTTTCATCAGCTGTCCAAGTGGCTGGTCTCAGACAATCACGCAAGTGAAGAAGCCGGATGTGGATGTCCTGGGCTGGCGTGGTTACACGTGGTCTGCGGTTGTGAGGCCGGCTGGACGTACTGCCAAAATCTCTTAAATGATGTTGGAGGCTGCTTATGGTAGAGAAATGAACATTAAATTATCTGGCAACAGCTCTGGTGGACATTCCTGCAGTCAGCATGCCAATTGCATGCTCCCTCAAAACTTCAGACATCTGTGGCATTGTGTTGCGTGACAAAACTACATATTTTAGAATGGCCTTTCATTGTCTCCAATCAATCAATCAATCAATTTTATTTTATATAGCCCTTCTTACATCAGCTAATATCTCGAAGTGCTGTACAGAAACCCAGCCTAAAACCCCAAACAGCTAGTAATGCATGTCTCCAGCACAAGGTACACCTGTGTAATGATCATGTGGTTTAATCAGCTTCTTGACATGCCACGCCTGTCAGGTGGATGGAGTATCTTGGCAAAGGAGAAATGCTCACTAACAGGGATGTAAACACATTTGTGTACAACATTTGAGAGAAATAAGCTTTTGGAAAATTTCTGGGATCTTATATTTCAACTCATGAAACTTGGGACCAACATGTTGCGTTTATATTTTGTTCAGTATATTTAAAAACATACATTCTGTTCTCAGCATCAACAAATCTCTCTCTATCCTTGATCTTGTTATGTGTGTTCAGGTGTGTTGGCCGCATCCACTAATTGGCCACACCTGATCTTAATGAGTGCTTGTTTCCGTTTAAATAAGGTCAGTTTGAATAGACTAAAATGAACAGCTTTGTATGAGTAAATAAAATCCTTGCTAACTCCATCCTTGTGGCACAGTGGACTAATTCCATGGATAGTGAGCAGAAGCTCATAGGTTTAAATCCCACTGAAGCCATGCCACTGTATAAAAGAGGCGTGTTTGCATGATTAATGCCTAAACAAATATATTTATATCTGTGCTTGGAGTTCAAAAAAGTTAACCTAATCTAGCAGTGTTATTAAAAGTTCTCAGAACATTATTTAATTACCTTCAAATAACCAATTTCAGTTCTCAGAACGTTAATAACGCCTCCCAGGGAAACTTTCTCAGAACCTCCCTGCAAACTAAAAATGTACATTACCAGAACAGGTGAAATTTTCTCTTCCGTTTTAACTGCCAGGAAATGTATGGCTTCGTTCCCAGAACCAATGGTAAACCAAAAACGTACATTCCCACAACTTCTAAGGAACCAAATGTGCTAGCTGGGTATTCATCAAACTATTTAAGCTACGTCAGAACATATTTCAAGATTGACCCAGTGTTAGAGAAAATAGCAGGCTTCAGTTTACCCCAATGTTGATGTTGTTTTGTAGACTGCCAGTCTTAATTGAGGTCAATGACTGAGAGATGCGTTTGAACAGACGAACAGAAACTCATGGAACCATCGCTAATTCACTTGTTGTTGTCCTCCAACACTCCCTTATCACAACAACACACATATGCCAGTCACAGGCGGCCTGGTGGCACCTTAATTGGAGAGAACGGACTCGTGGTAATGACTGGAGTGGAATTAGTGGAATGGCATCAAATACTGTACATCAAACACATGGTTTCCAGGTCTTTGATCCCATTTCATTTGCGCTGTTCCGGCCATTATTATGAGCCCTCAGCAGCCTCCACTGACGCCCATGTCACTTGGAGGAAACCGGTTCGCAATGACAACATATTATATAGCAATTTTAAATATTGTTTTTAAGCAGACAATTTAAGGAAACTTTGAAGGAAGCTTTCTATATGTTGTGTTTTAATGTAGACATAATGGAAACTACAATTGTTTTCAATTATGGTATAATTTTTAAGTCTGAAGAATGTAAGCTAGCCATAAAGCTCTCTTACCCAGAGTAAATTATTAGCATCTCTCTCTCTTTTAAAATGTGTCCTTTCTATACGTTATATTTCTATGTTTGAAAGATTTAACCTGCACTTCACACACACTCAGAATCTCTCTCTCTCTCGCTCAATTCAATTCAAAGGGATTTATTGGCATGGGAAACATATGTTTACATGCCAAAGCAAGTGAAATAGATAATAAACAAAAGTGAAATAAACAATCAGAAGTTAATAGTAAACATTATACTCACAAAAGTTTCAAAGTAATAGAGACAATTCAAATGTCATATTATGGTTATGTACAGTGTTGTAACAATGTGCAAATATTTGAAGTAAAAAGGGGAAAATAAATCTACATAAATATGGGTTGTATTTACAATTGTGTTTGTTCTTCACTGGTTTTGTTGTGGCAACAGGTCACAAATATTGCTGCTGTGATGGCACACTGGTATTTCACTCCCCAAAAATATTTATCTCTCTCTCTCTCTCTCTCTCTCTCTCTCTCGCTCATCCCATGTGTCATTTTTCTGTGTATCACTGTGATCCTGTGCCTCACTCAGGGATTAGTGTCAATGTTATCTTGATACAGTGCCTTCAGAAAGTATTCACACCCCTTGGCTTTTTCCACACTTTGTTGTGTTACAACCTGAATTTAAAACTGATTAAATGTAGATGTTGTCTTTCTAGCCTAACCACAATACCCCATAATATCAAAGTGGAATTTTTACAAATTTATAAAAAATAAAAAATGTCTTGAGTCAATCACTATTCAACCCCTTTGTTATGGCAAGCCTAAATACATTTAGGAGTAATAATGTGCTTAACGAGTCACATAATAAGTTGCATGGACTCACTCTGTGTGCAATAATAGTGTTCAAAATGATTTTTGAATGACTACTTCATCTCTGTAACCCATACAATGATCTGTAATGTCCCTCAGTCAAGCAGTGTATTTCAAACACATATTCAACCACAAAGACCAGGGAGGCTTTCCAATGCCTCGCAAAGAAGGGCACCTATTGGTAGATTAAAATAAAATAAAAAAAGCAGACATTGAATATCCCTTTGAGCATGTTGAAGTTATTAATTTTACTTTGGATGGTATATCAATACACCCAGTCACTACAAAGATACAGGCATCCTTCCTAACTCAGTTGCCAGAGAGGAAGGAAACTGCTCAGGGATTTCACCATGAGGCCAATGGTGACTTTAAAACAGTTACAGAGTTTAATGGCTGTGATAGGAGAAAACTGAGGATGGATCAACAATATTGTAGTTAATACTTATGTAAATAAGATATTTCTGTATTTCATTTTTAATAAATGTACAACAATTTCTAAAAACATGTTTTCACTTTGTCATTATGGGGTATTGTGTGTAAATGAAAAGAAAAATATATTTAATCCATTTTGAATTCAAGCTGTAACACAATAAAATGTGGAATAAGTCAAGGAGTATGAATGAAGTGCCCTTTAATATAGAACACAGGGAAAATTCTATAAATCAGATTTTAGCCCACTTAACCCAAAAATGTAATTTCACCATGGTTGTAAAGACCAAGTTACTTTGTTGCTTTGACAGTCATTTCTGAAGATTATTATTTATTTCACAGTGGTGGAATAATTCAAGTGGTATGAATACTTTCTGAAGGCACTGTAAACCAACCGTTATTTATATAATAAACTGTTTTCATGCCTTTGCCCTACAGTTTAGATAATCCGTAATTGTGAAATTAAGCAGCATCAACCCTTCATATTATATTATGTTACATGTCAAGTGATTTGGTGGCTTCATCTGTGCTCTCTCAGCAACAATGGGAAATCTAGTCAATCATTTAAATGAGTGTTCACCTCTTTGATCTCACTGTGCTTTACTGACTGGATGAGATCAAATGCAATGAATAAACATGATGATTGATGTCATTTTGGTACTATTGGTGGTAATGAAGGGCTTTTAAAACCTCAGGGAGGCCGGGGTGAAAGTAGATTTTTAAAAATTAAAACAACATAAATTGCAGAGTAGACGACTCTGCTGACACTGACAAACAGATCAATAAAAACGATGTCTGATCCATATAACCGGCCTACGAAAAGGGGCGACACACATACAATATGACGTCCATGTAACCTGGAGGAGGAAATTATTGTCCAAAAACAAACAAAAGTTTACTGACCCAATGATAAAGACAGTGAATATGCACACTCACCGGGGATATGGCCGATGTTCTCCGCTGGTGCCAATAAGATAGGCTAGTTTGCTCAATTAAATTAAGAAAGAAAGATTGGAGTATTTTCATTATCATGTCTTTACAGCAATAGCCATTTGCTCTCCAAACAGTTTTTCCGCGAATGTATTTTTTAATATTGCGATATGCCTGGCTGGGTCTCTCTGCTTTTCACTGACAGTAGCAACTCAACAATCATCTGGTATTTGCAGCACGCGCTGCGCAAATTGCGGGCCCTTCAAACTGTAGGCTATGCGATTTAAAACAATACACGGCTTTTTTTAAAGAAGCTAATGATCCTCTGTTGCCAAATCATGCTTTCTGGTGTAGTAACCTATTTAGATTTTTTTTTTTCTTTTTTTTTCTGTATAAACAGGAGTAAGCTAATTTGGCTATATTATTTTGGGAATTAACTTAAATTAACTTTAGATTAGCTTCCCTAGCCTTATGGACACGCCGCCTATGCCTTTTAATGTAGCATAAACACAACCAGTCATGATGTTTTCATCTGATTGTCTAACATTCAACAACAAGCGCTCATGTAGGCTACCCGCGCACATTCGTCCACCACTCACAAAATAATTTCAACATCCAAACCACAACAGTGCACCGTGCACCCGCAATTTGATGAATGGAAAGAGACATTTGTTACAAAACACCTACATGTATTGTAATTACATTCTGCGATTGTCATTAGGCCTACACTGCATTGATGCATCGCATCCACTGCTGCGCAAGCACGCCTATGTCTCCGCCACTCATCTCTGCCTTGTCAGCGAGCGTCGCGACCCACTCATCTCCACCTTGACAAAATGTAAGTGTTCTCCTCAAACCACAACTGTAATTTGGAGCGTATACCACACAGTTTCCAGTCAATTCGCATTTTTTTCATGCGGCTGACATGCAGTAATGTTAAGTAATGGTATAAAATACTAGTTTTTTGGGCATGATTGATTAATTGTGATAGGCTGACGTTTTAACCGTACGGCGTATCCCCACTATTTATTTTGCCGGGACGCCGTACCAGAACATACCTCCTTACTTTCACCACTGCGGAGACGATACAACATTTTATATTACTTTAAAACATAAGTTATCTTCGATTTACAGCTACTGTTGGGGCAAACTGAGGAGCAATTTAAAGTACCAAATCATTGTGCCCTGCCTTTTGTTTGGTTCTATGCTGGTGCCCTTCAAATTACAATCTGTACTCTTTGTGGAACTCTAATAAGGACATACACCACAATATTACTTGTCTTCTGCTGCTGCTGATTTCACATGGTGATGAGTCAGCGTGTGTTGTGTTTTTAGGGAGTAATTCTGTGCTCATCTGAGAACCTCCAGCTGTGTTAGATTCATTAAAATCAAACTGGTGCTTATACGTAGCAGGCTTAATTTGAGTGGCTTTTTTTCTTTATGTCTCAGTTTGAAGAAGAAAAAAGCAGATGAAAGGAATCTGCCAGGGCTGTCATTCCCCTAATGATCTGATGAGGGCAGTAGGGAGTGAAACGGAACTTCAAGGTTTCTAAAGACGTGCACTACTGCAGGAATGTAAGTTAATTCAAAGACCAACCCAGTGTCATGACTTGAGAGAGAAATGTATACATGCTGTGTATAGACGTGACGGCATCCCAATTTGTTGCCATCTGTTATATATATATATATATATATATATATATATATATATATATATATATATATATATATATATATATATTATGTGCTTGTGATACATGTCTACATCAGTCATTTGTAACTTTCATGTTTTTAAGGCATTTTAAATAGCTTTTAAAGTATTCCCTTCCTGTCAGTGGTATTGATTGATGTGTTATGACTGGCATAGCATTGCTGTTGAAGAAAATGTAAGAGAATAATGATCCAGAAAATATCAAGTATGAAATACCATTGTGCATACTTGTAGGCTCCGCCCAAATTTATGTGTTCTCTGTCACTTGGAGTTGCATGGCAAATAGTCCAGGAACACAAGGAAAGCACAAAGGACAATGCCAAAGAACTAGTCAGCCCTTCCCCCTCTGAGGGGCCAAAATGTATTTCTCCGTTACAGTCTCCAGAGGACTGACTATTGTGACAGAATAATGCTATAGTATCCATGTTTGCTATCTATCTGAAACTTGTTCACTGAAGATAACGATGATGCTATATATGGATGTATTATCTCTGTGGTTACTTGTATCTGTACAGGGTTAACTCTGAATTACTCTATTATGCAAAGGTTTTATTGTCTTCTCAGGAATCATTGGTCTCATCCCCCACACAAGCCTTTAAATGCTGTGACACCAGTGGCGACCCATCATCCCCACATTTTTATTTTTTTGGCTTGCCTGTTTTGCATGTTATTTTGGCATTAATATGCGTCACATATCAGTTTGCAAACAATGTAAAAAATATACATATCATTGAGTTAATAAACCCGCATACAAACATGGTCTCTTTTTTGTTTTCTTGAGTAAGGCAGCTCCAAAATGAAGGCGTTTCAGCCTAGCTCAGTGCTTTCTGTTGTGGTGGGGCAAGGCAGCAGAAAATACGGAGCGTTGCGCCGTGATTGTCTCATGGGGACACTATGTCACCGCCAAGTCTAACGGTAGACCTCGAAAATTCAAACCCCTTGGGTGCTGCCATAGAGTTACATTAGAAGTGCCCATCCAAGAAGGCTCAAGGTCATTGGCCATAGATAAAATGAAGTCAAATCACGTTATATGTACAGTAGCTTTGATTGGACTGATCATGTCAACATCATACTTTCAAAATCTTAGCTAGAGGTCAACATCATGAATCAAGTGGACAATCTACTGGCAAATCCTTTTTAATCCTTGTCATATGAAGATAAATAATGAAGAGAAGTTATAGATAAAACGTATCGGTGCTCATCGGCCATTGGACATAAATATTACACAAAAAGTTGGAAATCGCAAATTCAACAATGAGTGGTTTGGAAGGAATCAGTGACAGTGGCTAACTCAACTAAAATCAAATCAAATGTTATTTGTCACATGCGCCGAACACAACAGGTGTAGAACTTACAGTGAAATGCTTACTTACAAGCCCTTAACAAGTGAGCACAGCACTACAAGGTGAGTCCAAAATGATAATAAATGATGTAATATGCCAGGGAGATATGTATACTGTAGCTAAGAAAGTAATACTAAGTGTATGTTGTGTAGTAAGATGTTAGCAGCCCATGTGCCTCACCCTAATAATTTGGTCCCTTTCCCCCTCATAACTTAGCCTACTGTTCTGACTTGGTGATACACATGTAGCCTCTCGCCTGTTATAAAGAAATGTCATCATTGAATATTGTAAGAGCTTTCATTGTCTGCTTATATGACCCCTTTATTTATCCTACGGTTCTGACTTGGTGTACAGGGAGAACACTGTAAGAACGGCCCATGTTCTGAATTCTGTCGCTGTACATTTCAAAAGTGCTAAACAAATAGTTATATTGACTACGTCCGTCCTAGTTCGCTCATTAATGTCTTAATCGAAATTACGAATTGCCTCTTATCCGCTTGTCGTCCCCTTATGCCATAGTTTGTACATCGCAATTGTCATTAGAAACCACATTTGTTTAAGCAAGTCAGCCATGTCAGCTATGTTTTTTTTAAAGGCAGTAAATGAGGCTGAATGAACTGTTTCGCTGCCAGACAAGGCTCCGCTGAGAGCCAGGTGTAGCAGTGGAAAGACTACCGTTGGGACAGGTTTATGTAGGCCCTAACAGTTTGTGGGCACCGTTTGTCACCGTTATAGTGCAATTAATGTATTGTTTAGTGTTGTGTAGTGTAGTGGCTTTGCTGGCATGCATCAACAACAAAAAAAATGGGGAGTTTGTCCAACCAAGATTTACATGCTAAAATCACCACTGTGTGACACCCTGTGGAGATTGGTCCTGGGAATGTTTAGGTCACTGTAAACTTTGATTGGTCAATGGTGGTTGGTTTTGGGTTGAAAGGTTACATCTTCAAATGTTATGAATGGAATTAAATGCCTTTGTTCTCCCTCTTATCCTGTATACAGTCCATTCTCATTTCCTAGGCCTCTGGCCCAGTAAGCATCGCTTTGTTCATGCTTTGTATCTCTCCCTCTCTGACCATGCTTAGAATAATGCCATGTAACGCTTGTTAATGTTTGTAACTTAGGGTTTATGCCTTGTATGTGAATCCATTCATTGTACAATGTCAATTAAATATCTGCCTTTGATATAGACAATTCTCAGACCAATTCTTGCTAATCAACATCAACTCATTGCCCAATGCTTGCTTGTATATTTTTATTATCTTTATGGAGTCAGATTGGCTAATTGCTTAGTCTTATTACGAGTCACGTGATGTACAGTGCCTTCGGAAAGTATTCAGACCCCTTGACTTTTTCCACATTTTGTTACATTAAAATTGATTAAATTAATGTTTTCCTCATCAATCTACACAAAATACCCCATCATTTTTTGAAAATGTATATAAAAAAAAAAACCTGAAATATCTTATTTACCTTATTTAGGTATTCAGACCCTTTGCTATGAGACTCGAAATTGAGATCAGGTGCATCCTGTTTCCATTGATCATCTTTGAGATGTTTCTAAAACTTGATTGGAGTCCACGTGTGGTAAATTCAATTGATTGGACATGATTTGGAAAAGCACACACCTGTCTATATAAGGTCCCACAGTTGACAGTGCATGTAAGAGCAAAAACCAAGCCATTAGATCGAAGGAGTTGTCTGTAGCGCTCTGAGACAGGATTGTGTCGAGGCACAGATCTGGGGAAGGCTACTAAAATATTTCTGCAGCATTTAAGGTCCCCAGGAACACAGTGGCCTCCATCATTCTTAAATGGAAGAAGTTTGGAACAACCAACTCTTCCTAGAGCTGGCCTCCCTGCCAAACTGAGCAAACGGGGGAGAAGGGCCTTGGTCAGGGAGGTGACCAAGAACCTGATGGTCACTCTGATAGAGCTCCAGAGTTCCTCTGTGGAGAAGGGAGAACCTTCCAGAAGGACAACCATCTCTGCAGCACTCCACCAATCAGGCCTTTATGGTAGAGTGGCCAGACAGAAGCCACTCCTCAGTAAAAGGCACATGACAGCCCGCTTGGAGTTTGCCAAAAGGCACCTAAAGACTCTCAGACCATGAGAAACAAGATTCTCTGGTCTGATGAAACCAAGATTGAATTCTTTGGCCTGAATGCCAAGCGTCATGTCTGGAGGAAACCTGGCACCATCCCTACGGTGAAGCATGGTGGTGGCAGCATCATGCTGTGGGGATGTTTTTCAGCGGCAGGGACTTGGAGACTTGAGGCAAAGATGAACGGAGCAAAGTACAGAGAGTTCCTTGATGAAAGCCTGCTCCAGAGCGCTCAGGACCTCAGCCTGGGGCGAAGGTTCACCTTCCAACAGGACAATGACCCTAAGCACACAGCCAAGACAATGCAGGAGTGGCTTCAGGACAAGTCTCTGAATGTCCTTGAGGGGCCCAGCCAGAGCCAAGACTTTAACACAATCTAACTTCTCTGGAGAGACCTGAAAATAGCTGTGCAGCGATGCTCCCCATCCAACCTGACAGAGCTTGAGAGGATCTGCAGAGAAGAATGGGAGAAGCTCCCCAAATATAGGTGTGCCAAGCTTGTAGCGTCATACCCAAGAAGCCTCGAGGCTGTAATCGCTGCCAAAGCTGCTTCAACAAAGTACAGAGTAAAGGGTCTGAATACTTACGTAAATGTCATATTTCCGTTTTTTTTTAAACATTTGCAAAAATGTATAAAAGCCTGTTTTTGCTTTGTCATTATGGGGTATTGTGTGTAGACTGATGAGGGGGAAAAAACAATTTAATCAATTTTAGAATAAGTCTTTAACGTAACTAAATGTGGAAAAAGTAAAGGGGTCTGAATACTTTCCGAATGCACTGTGTATATATATATATATATCACATAAGGGAAAGTATTCAGACCCCTTGACTTTTTCCACCTGTTGTTACGCTACAGCCTTACTCTAAAATTGATTAAATACATTTTTGTTCCTCATCAATCTACATACAATACCGCATAATGACAAAGCGAAAACAGGTTTTTAGAAATGTTTGCACATTTATTTAAAAAAACGACAGAAATACCTTATTCACATAAGTATTCAGACCCTTTGCAATGAGACTCGAAATTGAGCTCAGGTGCATCCTGTTTCCATTTATCATCCTTGAGATGTTTCTACAACTTGAGTGGAGTCCACCTGTGGTAAATTCAATTGATTGGACATGATTTGGAAAGGCACACACCTGTCTATATAAGGTCCAACAATTGACAGTGCATGTCAGAGCAAAAACCAAGCCATGAGGTTGAAGGAATAGTCTGTAGATCTCCGAGACAGGATTGTGTCGAGGCACAGATCTGGGGAAGGGTACTAAAAAATGTCTGCATCGTTGAAGGTCCCCAAGAACACAGTGGCTTCCATCATTCTTAAATGGAAGAAGTTTGGAACCACCAAGACTCTTCCTAGAGCTGGCCGCCCAGCCAAACTGAGCAATCAGGGGAGAAGGGCCTTGGTCAGGGAGGTGTGAATACTTTCCGAATGCACTGTGTAATATACTGTATATACACATGTCAAATATTACTGCCCATTACAAACTCACCTAGTTATATTTTTTACAATAGTGTTTCTTTGAGGCACTGGGAATCGTTACATGATTTAAAAAAATTCTCGAAAAGACAGCTCTGATTTTGTGTTCCACAATATGAGTTGACATTTCCAAAATAATCCATCTAAATCTTTCATAAAACCCCCTCTCTATCTATCACTGGTTTATAAAATCTGACATTTCAGTCCATTGGTATATTTGCTCCAGAACTCGATAAGTCCAGGTTGCAGCCATAAGCATAAAGCAGCTGTCAAATGCAATAAGCTTTGATTGGTTATGAGTCCTCAGGTCCCCTTACCATTACCCAGAGCAACAAAATAGAGTGGCTGAAAACAACTGGTGAATAAAACAGACTTGTTGTTGACACTAGACCACCCGTTTGTCAGTGGGTGCTGTAGGTGGGTGTGGTGCAGGAATCAGATGCAGGACGCAGAAAAATAAGTCCAATAGACTTTAGTGAAAGGCACACTCAAAATAACGAGTCAAACGCCCGGAGGCGAGAAAGTCCGCACACAGGCGAAAACCAAAAGGCGCACAAACCAGTGCGTAAATAACCTCCTAACACAGAGGAGGAAAATACGAAATGCACAAGGCAACAGTAGCGCACAAACACGACAGCGAAACAATCACACACAAACACAGACACACACAACGAGAACTAAATAGAACACTAACGAGGACTAACTAGACACAGGTGTACAACATCAAGACCAAACCAAACGAACATGAAACATAGATCGGTGGCAGCTAGTACTCCGGAGACGACGACCGCCGAAGCCTGCCCGAACCAGGAGGAGGAGCAGCCTCGGCCGAAACCGTGACACCGTTAAAATAATATAACTTTAACTCAATCAAAATCAAGGTATTGGATTCAATCAAATGTGTGTAGCATGCAAAATCCTGGATTGTTGGATTGATAAAGGCAAACCTTTCACTTGCATTTATAGAATCATGCAGTGACAGTCATTGTGACCTGTTGTTACTCAATAAAACTTATACCGAGTGTACAAAACATTATGAACACCTGCTCTTTCCATGACATAGACTGACCAGGTGAATCCAGGTGAAAGAGTCAACATGGGCCAGCATCCCCGTGGAACACTTTTGACACCTTGTAGAGTCCATGCGCCGACAAATTGAGGCTGTTCTGAGGGCAAAAGGGGGTGCAACTCAATATTAGGAAGGTGTTCTTAATGTTTTGTACACTCAATATATATGTATGTGTTAGGGGTTAAGATTAGCACAAGGTTTCACGTTACCATTTAAATACCTTGTCCAGTCAAAACAGTGATTTCCATTATATCAGATAAAATTAGCTTCACCATGTCAAAAATTAAGTTCAAGACGTTTTCCATACATTTGTATCTAAAGGGCTCTCTCCAGTCCCCAATCACAATATCACAATATTTAAGTTCACAGTTTCCTGTCCAAGAGAGGATTCTTTACCCTGAAGTTCAAGGTTGTGTGCGGTGCTGCAGCTGGCCTATCTTTGCTGTAGGGGTCTTAGATAACGTTAAGCGACCACAAGGAGAGCACTTTGAAGAAATCACATGCTACTGTATATCAGAAGGGTTTTTAGCACCCTCCACAACTCATTTCCCACCAAGATACGGGCCTGAAATAGTGTGCAGTGATGCATTCTGATTATGGTAAGGTTTTCAGATTGCCATGGGCTGTCGAAAATGAGTGGTGATTCGGATTCATTTCTGTGGAGATCTGAGACACACGGATGCATAAACAGCATCCCTACTTTACATTTACGTCATTTAGCAGACGCTCTTATCCAGAGCGACTTACAAATTGGTGCATTCAACTTAGGATAGCCAGTGGGACAACCACCACTGGGGGAGGGGGGGTGTAGAAGGATTACTGTTAGACTATTCCAGGTATTCCTTAAAGAGGTAGGGTTTCAAGTGTCTCCGGAAGGTGGTCAGTGACTCCACTGTCCTGGCTCGTGGGGGAGCTTGTTCCACCATTGGGGTGCCAGAGCAGCGAATAGCTTTGACTGGGCTGAGCGGGAACTGTGCTTCCGTAGAGGTAGGGGGGCTAGCAGGCCAGAGGTGGATGAACGTAGTGCCCACGTTTGGGTGTAGGGTCTGAACAGAGCCTGAAGGTAAGGAGGTGCCGTTCCCCTCACAGCTCCGTAGGCAAGGTTGGTTTTTAGGTGGACAGTTTAAACAAACTCCTCCAAAAAGCACTCAGCCCCACAGTGCAGGTTCTTCCATGTATGGAAAGGGGCCTTACATGTGGGTGACATGAACAAAGAAAACCAACTAGTTCTAAGTCACAGTCTGCCATACCTTTCTGTATTGTTGTATAATGGAGGTTGTTGACATTTTTAAGATTGAATTTTGGTTAAAGGTGGTTGGATCCACTTGACATTAATCCACAGGTCCTCTCCTCTCCATTAAGCCTAAGGTTTTTCGCTTGCTACACACACATTTTCCGATAAGCACGCAGGACATTTTTATTGTTCCGTCAAATCATCCTGCAGAGGATTTGTATTAGAGCAGGACTCCAGAGATTGCTTTCTTTGTATCTTTGCAAACCAGCGATTATCATTGAGAGTGGATATTTCCCCACAAAAGTCTGAAGATTGAATTGATAGCAGCATGTGTCACATATTTACATACCAACAGTGCATAGGACTACAAAATGACTAGATCTTTCTAACAAAATAACATGTATGGTATACAACATGTAGTATTGTTTACAGTCTGTATGGCTATTCATCATGTCCAAACTATGAACAAAACTATGTTCTAGCAGATACTACAGTCATCAATCATCATCACGGCATCAATGACCCCACCTGTAGACGTCGGGCCCTCATACCACCCTCATGGAGTCTGTTTCTGACCGTTTGAGCAGACACATGCACATTTGTGGCCTGCTGGAGGTCATTTTGCAGGGCTCTGGCAGTGCTCCTCCTGCTCCTCCTTGCACAAAGGCGGAGGTAGCAGTCCTGCTGCTGGGTTGTTGCCCTCCTACGGCCTCCTCCACGTCTCCTGATGTACTGGCCTGTCTCCTGGTAGCGCCTCCATGCTCTGGACACTACGCTGACAGACACAGCAAACCTTCTTGCCACAGCTCGCATTGATGTGCCATCCTGGATGAGCTGCACTACCTGAGCCACTTGTGTGGGTTGTAGACTCCGTCTCATGCTACCACTAGAGTGAAAGCAACGCCAGCATTCAAAAGTGACCAAAACATCAGCCAGGAAGCATAGGAACTGAGAAGTGGTCTGTGGTCACCACCTGCAAAACCAGTCCTTTATTGGGGGTGTCTTGCTAATTGCCTATAGTTTCCACCTGTTGTCTATTCCATTTGCACAACAGCATGTGAAATGTATTGTCAATCAGTGTTGCTTCCTAAGTGGACAGTTTGATTTCACAGAAGTGTGATTGACTTGGAGTTACATTATGTTGTTTAAGTGTTCCCTTTATTTTTTTGAGCAGTGTATTTACCAAGAGAGTTTTCTTCTATATTTTTCGTAGCTGTCCATTTACACCCACAAACCGATGCTGGCACTAAGATTGCACTCAATGAGCTGTATAAGGCCATAAGCAATCAGGAAAACGCTCATCCAGAGGCAGCGCTCCTAGTGGCCGGGGACTTTAATGCAGGGAAACTTAAATCCGTTCTACCTAATTTCTACCATCATGTTAAATGTGCAACCAGAGGAAAAAAAAACTCTAGACCACCTTTACTCCACACACAGAGACGCGTACAAAGCTCTCCCTCACCCTCCATTTGGCAAATCTGACCATAATTATATCCTCCTGATTCCTGCTTATAAGTAAAAACTAAAGCAGGAAGCACCAGTGATTCGGTTAATAAGGAAGTGGTCAGATGACGCAGATGCTAAGCTACAGGACTGTTTTGCTAGCACAGACTGGAATATGTTCCTGGATTCTTCCGATGGCATTGCGGAGTACACCACATCAGTCACTGGCTTCATCAATAAATGCATCGATGACGTCGTTCCCACAGTGATACATACCCCAACCAGAAGCCATGGATTACAGGCAACATCCAGCACTGAGCGGGACTCTCACCTGGACGCTTATAAGAAATCCCGCTATGCCCTCCGACTAACCATCAAACAGGCAAAGAGTCAATACAGGACTAAGATTGGATCGTACTGCACCGGCTCCAATGCTCGTCGGATGTGGCAGGGCTTGCAAACTATTACAGACTACAAAGGGAAGCACAGCCGTGAGCTGCCCAGTGACATGAGCCTACCATCACTTCTATGCTCGCGTCGAGGCAAGCAACACTGAAGCATGCATGAGAGCACCAGCTGTTCCGGAGCGCCAAGTTTAGGTCCAAAAGGCTTCTTAACAGCTTCTACTCCCAAGCCATAAGACTCCTGAACATCTAATCATGGTTACCCAGACTATTTGCATCTTTTACGCTGCTGCTACTCTGTTTATTATCTATGCATAGTCACTTTAACTCTACCCACATGTACATATTAGTGTTTAATAAAAGATAGATAGGTAAAAATATAAAAATAACAAATAATTAAAGAGCAGCAGCAAAATAAAATAACAGTAGGCAGGCTATATACAGGGGGTACCGGTACAGAGTCAATGTGCGGGGGCACCGGTTAGTTGAGGTAATTATTTTAATTTTTTTCTTAAAACTGCATTGTTGGTTAAGGGCTTGTAAGTAAGCATTTCACTGTAAGGTCTACTATACCTGTTGTATTCGGCACATGTGGCAAATACAATTTGATTTGATGTAGTGTACCTGGCCATTACAACAGATCAAAGATTTTTGACCAAGTTCATAGTTACTGCATTTTGCCTTTGTAGGACTGTACAGTAGCCCTGTAAGACAGAAAAGCTTTCCCTATGAAACAGTGTCGAGAGAGCAATCGGCTGTCTGTCCCTTTCTTCTCTTTTTTCATTTGATTTGATTTGATTTGATCTTTGATCATGGTCTAAGTTGGCAGGCAGGCATGCTCTGAACCAGATAAGTGGTTGGCATCAGGGGTCCAAGGATGAGGATAAGAGACTACAGAGGCCTTGATGGAAGAAGAAATGAAACATGAGTTACAATAACTTATGGTCATCAGGTAAACCTGTTCTAAAGACTTAACACACTATCTTGTTTGATCAAATATTACTGGAGTGCTTGTGGAGTAAGTCCTCTAATATTTGATCATATACAGTGAGGGAAAAAAGTATTTGATCCCCTGCTGATTTTGTACGTTTGCCCACTGACAAAGACATGATTAGTCTATAATTTTAATGGTAGGTTTATTTGAACAGTGAGAGACAGAATAACAACAAAAAAATCCAGAAAAACGCATGTCAAAAATGTTATAAATTGATTTGCATTTTAATGAGGGAAATAAGTATTTGACCCCTCTGCAAAACATGACTTAGTACTTGGTGGCAAAACCCTTGTTGTCAATCACAGAGGTCAGACGTTTCTTGTAGTTGGCCACCAGGTTTGCACACATCTCAGGAGGGATTTTGTTCCACTCCTCTTTGCAGATCTTCTCCAAGTCATTAAGGTTTTGAGGCTGACGTTTGGCAACTCGAACCTTCAGCTCCCTCCACAGATTTTCTATGGGATTAAGGTCTGGAGACTGGCTAGGCCACTCCAGGACCTTAATGTGCTTCTTCTTGAGCCACTCCTTTGTTGCCTTGGCCGTGTGTTTTGGGTCATTGTCATGCTGGAATACCCATCCACGACCCATTTTCAATGCCCTGGCTGAGGGAAGGAGGTTCTCACCCAAGATTTGACGGTACATGGCCCCGTCCATCGTCCCTTTGATGCGGTGAAGTTGTCCTGTCCCCTTAGCAGAAAAACACCCCAAAGCATAATGTTTCCACCTCTATGTTTGACGTGGGGATGGTGTTCTTGGGGTCATAGCCAGCATTCCTCCTCCTCCAAACACGGCGAGTTGAGTTGATGCCAAAGAGCTCCATTTTGGTCTCATCTGACCACAACACTTTCACCCAGTTCTCCTCTGAATCATTCAGATGTTCATTGGCAAACTTCAGACGGCCCTGTATATGTGCTTTCTTGAGCAGGGGAACCTTGCGGGCGCTGCAGGATTTCAGTCCTTCACGGCGTAGTGTGTTACCAATTGTTTTCTTGGTGACTATGGTCCCAGCTGCCTTGAGATCATTGACAAGATCCTCCCGTGTAGTTCTGGGCTGATTCCTCACCGTTCTCATGATCATTGCAACTCCACAAGGTGAGATCTTGCATGGAGCCCCAGGCCGAGAGAGATTGACAGTTATTTTGTGTTTCTTCCATTTGCGAATAATCGCACCAACTGTTGTCACCTTCTCACCAAGCTGCTTGGCGATGGTCTTGTAGCCCATTCCAGCCTTGTGTAGGTCTACAATCTTGTCCCTGACATCCTTGGAGAGCTCTTTGGTCTTGGCCATGGTGGAGAGTTTGGAATCTGATTGATTGATTGCTTCTGTGGACAGGTGTCTTTTATACAGGTAACAAGCTGAGATTAGGAGCACTCCCTTTAAGAGTGTGCTCCTAATCTCAGCTCGTTACCTGTATAAAAGACACCTGGGAGCAAGAAATCTTCGGATTGAGAGGAGGTCAAATACTTATTTCCCTCATTAAAATGCAAATAAATTTATAACATTTTTGACATGCGTTTTTCTGGATTTTTTTGTTGTTATTCTGTCTCTCACTGTTCAAATGAACCTACCATTAAAATTATTGACTGATAATTTCTTTGTCAGTGGGCAAACATACAAAATCAGCAGGGGATCAAATACTTTTTTCCCTCACTGTATGATAGATGCATGTTGTTATTAATAACCCCTATCTAAATGTTTGTTTCACAATGGAGTAACTGTCAATAGTTCCAGCAGACTTTGTCAATGAACTGCCACAGGCTAATCATGTCAAATTACTGTAACAGGTGGATCTTTTATCTCTCAATGGCCACTAAACCAATTAAACCTAATGACAAACGACCTACTCTCTACAGTTGAAAGAACCATTTGTTCCTTAGGCAGGATTACACCTGCTGTATAGGTAGTGGTGAAACGATCTTTCTGTGAAGACTGTGCACACTATTTTCAAAGTTTGGAATTAAATCAGTTTTTTTCTAAAACATGTGTTTATTGATTTATTTGTGTGTGTGTGTGTGTGTGTGTGTTTGTGCATGCGTGATAAGAGAGGAGGGGTTGGATGTGAGTTGGTAATGACGTCTCCACGGATGGTTGTGATGCTCATGATGCTGTCATACCTGCCAGTCATTGGTGAGGAGGATGGCTTTAAAACAGCCATTAAAATACCATGAAGCTGAAGGATCCCCAACCCCTGACAGTGCTGTAATTGAATGTTGGCTGCTGGCAATACACTAAAAGAACAGTTACAAGTCAAGCCTGAATCACTGCAGATTTTTCCAAATCATGTCCAATCAATTAAATTTGCCACAGGTGGACTCCAATTTGTTTACATTTTAGTCATTTAGCAGATGCTCTTATCCAGAAGCGATTTACAGTTAGTGAGTGCATACATTCTTTTCATACTGGCCCCCCGTGGGAATCGAACCCACAACCCTGGCATGGCAAGCGCCATGCTCTACCAACTAAGCTATACAGGACCAATCAAGTTGTAGAAACATCTCAACATTGATCAATGGAAACAGGATGCACCTGAGCTCAATTTCGAGTCTCATAGCCAAGGGTCTGAATACTTATGTAAATAAGGTATTTCTGACATACATACATACATACATACATACATACATACATACATACATACATACATACATACATTCATACAGTGAGGGAGAAAAGTATTTGATCCCCTGCTGATTTTGTATGTTTGCCCACTGACAAAGAAACGATCAGTCTATAATTTTAATGGTAGGTTTATTTGAACAGTGAGAGACAGAATAACAACAAAAAAATCCAGAAAAACGCATGTCAAAAATGTTATAAATTGATTTGCATTTTAATGAGGGAAATAAGTATTTGACCCCCCTCTCAATCAGAAAGATTTCTGGCTCCCAGGTGTCTTTTTATACAGGTATCGAGCTGAGATTAGAGCACACTCTTAAAGGGAGTGCTTCTAATCTCAGTTTGTTACCTGTATAAAAGACACCTGTCCACAAGCAATCAATCAATCAGATTCCAAACTCTCCACCATGGCCAAGACCAAAGAGCTCTCCAAGGATGTCAGGGACAAGATTGTAGACCTACACAAGGCTGGAATGGGCTACAAGACCATCGCCAAGTAGCTTGGTGAGAAGGTGACAACAGTTGGTGCGATTATTCGCAAATGGAAGACACACAAAATAACTGTCAATCTCTCGGCCTGGGGCTCCATGCAAGATCTCACCTCGTGGAGTTGCAGATGATCATGAGAACGGTGAGGAATCAGCCCAGAACTACGGGAGGATCTTGTCAATGATCTTAAGGCAGCTGGGACCATAGTCACCAAGAAAACAATTGGTAACACACTACGCCGTGAAGGACTGAAATCCTGCAGCGCCCAAGGTCCCCCCTGCTCAAGAAAGCACATATACAGGCCCGTGTGAAGTTTGCCAATGAACATCTGAATGGTTCAGAGGAGAACTGGGTGAAAGTGTTGTGGTCAGATGAGACCAAAATCGAGCTCTTTGGCATCAACTCAACTGCTTCGTGTTTGGAGGAGGAGGAATGCTGCCTTATGACCCCAAGAACACCATCTCCACCGTCAAACATGGAGGTGGAAATATTATGCTTTGGGGGTGTTTTTCTGCTAAGAGGACAGGACAACTTCACCGCATCAAAGGGACGATGGGCGGGGCCACTGTACCGTCAAATCTTGGGTGAGAACCTCCTTCCCTCAGCCAGGGCATTGAAAATGGGTCTTGGATGGGTATTCCAGCATGACAATGACCCAAAACACACGGACAAGGCGTTCAAAGGGTGGCTCAAGAAGAAGCACATTAAGGTCCTGGAGTGGCCTAGACAGTCTCCAGACCTTAATCCCATAGAAAATCTGAGGAGGAAGCTGAAGGTTCGAGTTGCCAACGTCAGCCTCCGGGAAACCTTAATGACTTGAGAAGATCTGCAAAGAGGAGTGGGACAAAAATCCCTCCTGAGATGTGTGCAAACCTGGTGGCCAACTACAAGAAACGTCTGACCTATGTGATTGCCAACAAGGGTTTTGCCACCAAGTACTATATCATGTTTTGCAGAGGTCAAATACTTATTTCCCTCATTAAAATGCAAATCAATTTATAACATTTTTTTGACATCGTTCTTCTGGATTTTTTTGTTGTTATTCTGTCTCTCACTGTTCAAATAAACCTACCATTAAAATTATAAGACTGATCATGTCTTTGTCAGTGAGCAAACGTACAAAAATCAGCAGGGGATCAAATACTTTTTTTCCCTCACTGTATATATATATACAGTACCGGTCAAAAGTTTGGACATACCTACTCATTCAAGGGTTTTTCTTTATTTGTACTGTTTTCTATATTGTAGAATAATAATGAACATCAAAACTATGAAATAAACATATGGAATCATGTAGTAACCAAAAAGTGTTAAACATATATTTGAGATTATTCAAAGTAGCCACCCTTTGCCCTTGATGACAGCTTTGCACACTCTTGGCATTCTCTCAACCAGCTTCATGAGGAATGCTTTTCCAACAGTCTTGAAGGAGTTCCCACATATGCTGAGCACTTGTTGGCTTATTTTCCCTTCACTCTGCGGTCCAACTCATCCCAAACCATCTCAATTGGGTTGAGGTAGGGTGATTGTGGAGCCCAGGTCATCTGATGCAGCACCCCATCACTCTCCTTGGTCAAATAGCCCCTTACACAGCCTGGAGATGTGTTTTGGGTCGTTGTCCTGTTGAAAAACAAATGATAGTCCCACTATGCGCACACCAGATGAGATGCGTATTGCTGCAGAATGCCTTGAATTCTAAATAAATCACAGACAGTGTCCCATTAAAGCACCGCCACACCATCACACCTCCTCCCTCCATGCTTCACGGTGGGAACCACACATGCAGAGATCATCCGTTCACCTACTCTGAGTCTCACAAAGACACGGCGGTTGGAACAAAAAATCTCAAATTTGGACTCATCAGACCAAAGGACAGATTTCCACCGGTCTAATGTCCATTGCTCGTGTTTCTTGGCCCAAGCAAGTCTCTTCTTCTTATTGGTGTCCTTTAGTAATGTTTTCTTTGCAGCAATTCGACCATGAAGGCCTGATTCACACAGTCTCCTCTGAACAGTTGATGTTGAGATGTGTCTGTTACTTGAACTTTGTGAAGCATTTATTTGGGCTGCAATCTGAGGTGCCGTTAACTCTAATGAACTTATCCTCTGCAGCAGAGGTAACTCTGGGTCTTCCCTTTCCTGTGGCTGTCCCTCCAAGAGAGCCAGTTTCATCATAGTGCTCAATGGTTTTCGACTGCCTTTAATAAACTTTCAAAGTTCTGAAATTGTCCTTATTGGCTGACCTTCATGTCTTAAAGTAATGATGGACTGTCGTTTCTCTTTCTTATTTGAGCTGTTCTTGCCATAATATGGACTTGGTCTTTTACCAAATAGGGCTATCTTCTTTATACCCCCATACCTTGTCACAACACAAATGACTGGCATTCACGCATTAAGAAGGAAAGAAATTCCACAAATTAGGCACACCTGTTAATTGAAATGCATTCAGGTGACTACCTCATGAAGCTAGTTGAGAGAATGCCGAGTGTGCAAAACTGTCATCAAGGCAAAGAGTGACTATTTGAAGAATCTCAAATATAAAATATATTTTGATTTGTTTAGCACTTTTGGCTACTACATGATTCCATATGTGTTATTTAATAGTTTTGATGTCTTAACTGTTATTCTACAATGTAGAAAATAGTAAAAATAAAGAAAAACCGTTGAATGGTAGGTGTTCTAAAGCGTTTAACCAGTAGTGTATATATATATATATATATATATATATATATTATATATTATTTTAGATAAACAGTGGGGCTCAAAACAGCATGACGGGTTGCCACTGTTCTGTACACTTTCGCTCCGCTGCGCACTGTAAACGGGACAAATGAAATCAGCGCAATTGAAGTTAAATTCACTGATGTGGCGCATCAGGCTGTACTTTCATAAAGTAGATGGCTCAACTGTTGACTCGCTTGTGTGTCCTATTTGGCCCGCGGGCCTTGTGTTTGACACATACGCTAGCCTATTAACACGTTATGACTGACTTGTGATCATTGCCCTTGCTAGTTTGATTGTATTGACATTCCCAGCCTTAGTTACAGTCGTCCGTTTTTGTTCAAAATAGTGAGTCATTGAAACTGAAACAGTGCATCTCCCGAATGGGTGGAGACATCAAACAATGTCCAGCCAGCTGTGATTTACAACCTGATAGCAATATTTTTGAACTACCAAGAAATGTATTGGTGAATGATGTTAATCATGCATTGAACTGCATCCATCTATTTACCAAAAATGCCTTACTGTATGTCATGGAATTTTGAGTCAAATATATTTTAAAAACCTCTTATAAAGTTGGTTTTGTAGCATAAACTAGGCATTTTATATTTTTTACTGATATTATGAGTATCTGTTTGTTTCATGTCTGCAAAGTAGTTAAAACACTGTCAGTTCCACATTAAGAACTCATAATGGTAAAATAGTAAATAGGAACTCATGTTATTCATTAATTAATGAATAAGTTGCTTTGTGCTTATAAGCACACTATTTTTGATAATCATGTTGAAAATGTGTTTGTTAATATGTAGATGTAATAATCCTATCTATTATCATATGTAGCCTATAATGTTGGAAAATATATGTTTAATTTGGTTTTGTATTCAGTTAGCACAGTATGTATTCACTTCATATGATCTCATTTTAGAAGTGATGTTCTGTACCCTGACAGTTTATTTTAACCATGTGGATGCAATTACAAGTTTTCACCCAAGTGTTTTAAAATCGCAATTCATAATCCTATAAAATGTGCCCATTTGGGGATGTCTGATAGTATTTCTGATTGTCTCAACTCACCACCACTAATGAGCTGTAGAGCTTCTCAAAGTAACAGCAAGTAAACAAAGTCTGTTTTTAGAATCCATTGAGAATGACAATAGTTCCTTAATGTATTAGAACAAATATTTATATCTCTCTCCCTTTTGATAACCACTCGGCATGAAAGCGTTTTTTTTTTAATGCTCTGATCCAGTGAAACGTCAGAAAATACCTGATTACTACTTATGCCTTGCTACAAATAGCCTACAGCTGTGTCTGTCCCGAGCTCACTGGCGTAGGAAACTCTTAAGGGCCCAGAATATTTTATACAATGTTTCAAGTTTGTTGCAGACAGCCATGCATAGCCAGTGATTTATATGATATTTTTTTATCTGAATATTTTCTACCTGCAAGCTGCAATGTTTTTGTATAATTTTTCATTTAGATTGAGATGACAGTGATTTTGAGATACAAAGACTATTATAAATGAAATATGCATATGAAAATCATAACTGGCATGCAGATCAGTAGAAATTGTAAGATAAATTGGCACTCCAAATGGAAAGGTTGCCAACCCCTGGTGTAGCCTATAGCAGCAACTTCAGGAGCTTAATGGCAGAATCTGGGAAGGCCAGCAGCAGCGGGAGGAGGAGGGTCGGGAACACATTTTTTTCTTAGGTTTAGTGTTCCCACTGGCCATATCTCCATGTTACAGCGCTTGTTTATGGAAAACAAGAGCGACCACCTGTGCTAATTAGCTATCTAGCATGCTCCGACCTGCTTGCTTACAGCTGTACTGCACTAGGGTCGAACAGACTTCCCTGTGTAGAGTAAGACACTGCGGAGCTAGGCGAGATAGCTTGAAACGTACCTCAATCCAGGGATGAATGCATTGTACTCCGAATTGTCCCATTATCCCAACTGTTAGACCGAGAATATTGAACGACTGCAAAAAAACTAGCAGTCGCTCAATCTTCTCGGTGTAACGGCAATGGGACAATTCAGAAATAATGCATTCTCATCCTGAATATTGGTGCGTTTTCTAAGACATATCTCGCACCGGCTCCCGCGATGTCTTAATCTACCCCAACTTTAGCTGTGCAAGCGGTTCTGATCTGCTGGCTAGCTATGGACTAACCCGGGGTGTCAAACTCATTTTACCCCGGGGGCTGCATTCGGTCTTCAACGAGGTACAGAGGGCCGCAATGAAAATGTATAATATTTTTCCTCGCTGTGAAAATATGTAAAAGATTGTCCTCTATCCATAGTTTTTGCAATTTTCGATGCTCCCTGACTGTCTAGCTTTCATTTCGGTGATAATTAGGGAGCTGGACACAGTTAAGAAATTGTATGAATGTAGGTACATTATCATTTCTACACAGTTTCGATTTGGTTTTAGTCATTGAAAAGTATATTATATTGAGTTTTTACTTTTATATATACATTTTTTTACTCTCAAACCAACTCGCGGGATGGATTGGATCCACCTCGCGGTCCGGGCCGTAATGTTTGACAGCCCCTGTTCTAACCCGGTTTTGCTGACTGTCAGTATCGTGCCCTTGCCCTTGTGTTGAGATAACAGTTGACCGAATCAAGTCCCGCTTTAAATGACATGCAGCTTATAAAGGCTTCATAAAGCCTTCATAAATCCTTCATAAACAATACATATCTTACAAATCATCTATAACTGTATGTCATCCATTATAAAGGGTTCAATAAATGTGACATAACCCCAATGTCAAATGTGACATAAACCTGTGCTTTATAAGGGGTGGCATAAGCACCGCTTAAAAAGTCTTTATAAATCATATTAAATTGAGGCATCACAAAGCATTTATAACCCTGTCATGCATCTTGGTAGAGCATTGCAACACCAGGATAGTGGGTTCGATCCTGGGATCACCCATACGTAAAAAATGTATTCACATGACTTTGGATAAAAGTGTCTGCTAAATTTGATATATTATATTACCCTAAAATGTTTATAGAATGGCCCAACCTCTTTCCCTCTTGGGTGCCAGAGCCAATATTGGACCTGACCTCAACTTTTCCCCAAAATGCTGTGTTGCAGAATGACACACACTCTAAAGTGCGGTCTTGCACTTCGTAGGGCCTTTTAAAATCTGTTGTATTTTTTTGGGCTAATTCATTTAATTACATTTTTTCTCAGTTTTTCCAGGTTTTGGATGTCCCCCATTCTTCTTGAAATATATATTTTTTGATTTTCTGTGTTCACATCAATGCTTAAACCACATCAGGGGACGAATTTTGAGGTCTGGGAAAAATCAAAGAAATTTAGATTTTTGAGTGTAGTTGCTCTTCAATTCAGTGCCATGCCCTGTGCTGTTGTTTGGTTAACAGTGTTTCTGTAGAGGAGTAAGCGCACGTGATGAGTTCGCAAATCAAATTCCCACATGTGGTGCCACTGGACAGTGAAAAAATATCAAGTTAACCTTTATTTATTGTAATTTATATTAGTTTGTAGTAGTTAAGTCTTGAGTTAAATTATATACTGTAGCTACCTTAATCGTTATTTCAAATAATTTTGGTGACTTCACAGCATTTGCTAGCTGGCTGAAATTTATGGTGTGAAAAAGGCATTTCTTTATAGACCTGCTTGGAACCAACATGCAGTACCTCTAGCTGGCAGAGAGGGAAGAACCATTCGTCTGCCAGCTCAGGAACAAGCTACACTGTTCACAGCCCTGTGTAATGTTCAATGTAATTAATTGCATTGCTGGACTTTTTGAAACTTAATGTATTTGTATTGTTTAAAAAATGTACACATAAAAGGAAATGTATGGTTTAAACATGTCTTTAATGTTTTTGTTTTAGCTGTTAGTGATAATTCTGTGTTAATATATTTGTGTTTACATCATTAAGCCTTTATGTATGTGTTATGAATGGCCAAAGGTGTCTGACTTTTATAGTAAGTACAGCGTCATATGATATAAGGTATTTATGTATGTGTTTATATTGACCAAAGGGGTCTGACTTTAAAGTACGTACAGTGTGATGCCATATAGAGTCTTTATGGATGTGTTATGAATGACCGAAGGTGTCTCACTTCAAACAAAGTATTACAGGTGTCACGACTTCGGCCGAGGCTGCCTGCCCTTGTTCGGGCAGGCTCGGCGTTCGTCGTCACCGAGCTTACGAACCACTGCCGCCCCAATCATCATCACAATTGTCTTGTCTTGTTTTGTCAATCACACACACCTGGTTCCTATCCCCTAATTAGTCTGTGTATAAGTGTTCCCTCTGCCCCCTTGTCCTTATGGGTGATTGTTATTTGTGAGAGTAGTGTAGCTCGGTGGAGCTACTCGTACATTGTGTTGCCAGGGTAGATTTTCCCCTGTGCCTATGTATTATTGGATGTCCGTTACAGTGTATTTGCCAGGGATGATAGTTTCCCCTGTGCCTGTTTCTGTTGATCGCTATTTGAGCGCATTTGTGTGTGTCGACAAAGGAATAAACTCTGTATTCGGTGATTACCCTCCTGCGCCTGACTCCTTTCCATCACACTCATCACAACAGGACACTACATACAGTGTCAAATAGGATATTAACGTTCTTCTGATTTATGAAGGTTCTCTCATAATCCACAGGTTACTCTAAGCCATTAAAATGGGTTGATGGACCTGCAAAGTTTGCGTTTGTGTGTGTGTTAGAGCCAAGATGATTTGGAGTAGTCCAACCTGAGACCATCAGCATGTCAATTGCACGCCCCCTCAAAACTTGAGACATTTGTAGCATTGTGTTGCGTGAAAAGACTGCACATTTTAGTGGCCTTTTATTGTCCCCAGCACAAGTTGCACCTGTGTAATGATCATGCTGCTTAACCTCTATGGGATCGGTGTCCCGTATACGGGACGGTTGAGCTAACGTATGCTAATGTGATTAGCATGACTGTTGTAAGTAACAGCAAAATTTCCAGGACATAGACATGTCTTATATGGGCAGAAAGCTTAAATTCTTATTAATCAAATCAAATTTTATTTGCCACATGCGCCGAATACAACAGGTGTAGACATTACTGTGAAATGCTTACTTACAAGCCCTTAACCAACAATGCATTTGTTAAGTAAAAAAAAAAAAAAACTAATAACTAAAGAGCAGCAGTAAAATAAAATAACAGTAGGGAGGCTATATACAGGGGGGTACCGATGCAGAGTAAATGTGCGGGGGCACCGGCTAGTCAAGGTAATTGAGGTAATATGTACATGTGGGTAGAGTTAAAGTGACTATGCATAAATAATAAACAGAGTAGCAGCAGCATAAAAGAGCAGGGTGGGGGGGGGGGGGGCAGTGCAAATAGTCCGGGTAGCAATGATTAGCTGTTCAGGAGTCTTATGGCTTGGGGGTAGAAGCTGTTGAGAAGCCTTTGGACCTAGACTTGGCACTCCGGTACTGCTTGCCGTCGCGGTAGCAGAGAGAACAGTCTATGACTAGTGTGGCTGGAGTCTTTGACAATTTTGAGGGCCTTCCTCTGACACCGCCTGGTATAGAGGTCCTGGATGGCAGGAAGCTTGGCCCCAGTGATGTACTGGGCCGTACGCACTACCTACCTAGGCCGAGCAGTTGCCATACCAGGCGGTGATGCAACCAGTCAGGATGCTCTCGATGGTGCAGCTGTATAACTGAGGATCTGAGGACCCATGCCAAATCTTTTCAGTCTCCTGAGGGGGAATAGGCTTTGACATGCCCTCTTCACGACTGTCTTGGTGTGTTTGGACCATGATAGTTCGTTGGTGATGTGGACACCAAGGAACTTGAAGCTCTCAACCTGTTCCACTACAGCCCCGTCGATGAGAATGGGGGCGTGCTCAGTCCTCCTTTTTTCCTGTAGTCCATAATCATCTCCTTTGTCTTGATCACGTTGAGGGAGAGGTTGTTATCCTGGCATCACACGGCGAGGTCTCGGACCTCCTCCCTATAGGCTGTCTCATCGTTGTCGATGATCAGGCCTACCACTGTTGTATCGTCGGCAAACTTAATGATGGTGTTGGAGTCGTGCCTGGCCATGCAGTCATGGGTGAACAGGAGTACAGGAGGGGGACTGAGCACGCACCCCGAGGGCCCCCGTGTTGAGGATCAGCGTGGCAGATGTGTTGTTACTTACCCTTACCACCTGGGGGCGGCCCTTCAGGAAGTCCGGGATCCAGTTGCAGAGGGAGGTGTTTAGTTCCAGGATCCTTAGCTTAGTGATGAGCTTTGAGGGCACTATGGTGTTGAACGCTGAGCTGTAGTCAATGAACAGCATTCTCACGTAGGTGTTCCTCTTGTCCAGGTGGGAAAGGGCAGTGTGGAGTGCAATAGAGATTGCATCATCTGTGGATCTGTTGGGGCGGTATGCAAATTGGAGTGGGTCTAGGGTTTCTGGGATAATGGTGTTGATGTGAGCCATGACCAGCCTTTCAAAGCATTTCATGGCTACAGACGTGAGTGCTACGGGTCGGTGGTCATTTGGTGGTTATCTTAGTGTCCTTGGGCACAGGGACTATGGTGGTCTGCTTGAAACATGTTGGTATTACAGACTCAGTCAGGGACATGTTGAAAATGTCAGTGAAGACACTTGCCAGTTGGTCAGCACATGCCTCGGAGTACACGTCCTGGTAATCCGTCTGGCCTTGCGGCCTTGTGAATGTTGACCTGCTTAAAAGTCTTACTCACATCGGCTACAGAGAGCGTGATCACATAGTCATCCGGAACAGCTGGTGCTCTCATGCATGCTTCAGTGTTGCTTGCCTCGGAAGCAAGCATATAAGTGATTTAGCTTCGTCTGGTAGGCTTGTGTCACTGGGCAGCTCGCGGCTGTGCTTCCTTTTGTAGTCTGTAATAGTTTTCAAGCCCTGCCACATCCGACAAGTGTCAGAGCCGGTGTAGTACGATTCAATCTTAGTCGGTATTGTCTCTTTGCCTGTTTAATGGTTAGTCGGAGGGCATAGCGGGATTTCTTATAAGCGTCCAGGTTAGAGTCCCGCTCCTGAAAGCGGCAGCTCTACCCTTTAGCTCAGTGCGGATGTTTCCTGTAATCCATGGCTTCTGGTTGGTGTATGTACGTACGGTCACTGTGGGGACGACATCATCAATGCACTTATTGATGAAGCCAGTGACTGATGTGGTGTACTCCTCAATGCTATCTGAAGAATCCCGAACATATTCTAGTCTGTGCTAGCAAAACAGTCCTGTAGCTTAGCATCTGCATCATCTGACCACTTTTCTATAAACCGAGTCACTGGCGCTTCCTGCTTTAGTTTTTGCTTATAAGCAGGAATCAGGAGGATAGAGTTATGGTCAGATTTGCCAAATGGAGGGCGAGGGAGAGCTTTGTATGCGTCTCTGTGTGTGGAGTAAAGGTGGTCTAGATTTTTTTTCCTCTTGTTGCACATTTTAACATGCTGGTAGAAATTAGGTAGAACGGATTTGGTTTCCCTGCATTAAAGTCCCCGGCCACTAGGAGCGCTGCCTCTGGATGAGCGTTTTCCTGTTTACTTATGGCCTTATACAGCTCATTGAGCGCAATCTTAATGCCAGCATCGGTTTGTGGTGGTAGATAGACAGCTATGAAAAATATAGATGAAAAGTATCTTGGTAAATAGTGTGGTCTACAGTTTATCATGAGATACTCTACCTCAGAACGAGCAAAACCTCGAGACTTCCTTTGTATTAGATTTTGTGCACCAGCTGTTGTTTACAAATATCACAGACCGCCACACCTTGTCTTACCGAGTCAGCCGTTTATCCTGCCGATGTAGCGTATATCCCGTCAGCTGTATGTTGTCCATGTCAGTCGTTTAGCCACGACTCTTGAAACATAAGATATTACAGTTTTTAATGTCCCGTTGGTAGGATAACCGTAATCTTAGGTCATCCAATTTGTTCTCAAATGATTGCTACGCCTCGTATCCTGACAAGGCACCCGACCTACGTCCCACGATATCTCCGTCTCTTTCTCATGCGATCAGGGATTAGGACCTTGTCGGTGTCTGTAGGATATCCTTCGCGTCCGGCTCGTTGAAGAAAAAATATTCGTCCAATACGAGGTGAGTGATCGCTGTCCTGATATCCAGAAGCTCTTTTTGGTCATAAGAGCGGTGGCAGAAACATTATGTACAGAATAAATTACAAATAACGCGAAAAAACACACATAATAGTACAATTGGTTAGAGGGCTGTAAAACGACAGCCATCTTCTCTGGCGCCAGTATAATCTAACTGCACAGTCCAATTTACAGTAGCTATTACAGTGAAAAAATACCATGCCATTGTTTGAGGAGAGTGCACAACAACAGAAAACTTATCACAGCAACTGGTTTGATACATTCACCTCTGAAGGTAAATAATGTACTTACATTCAGTAATCTTGCTCTGATTTGTCATCCTAAGGGTCTCAGAGATAAAATGTAGCATAGTTTTGTTTGATAAAATCCATTTTTATATTCAAATGTAGGAATTGGGTTCTACAGTTTGAACCCCCTGCTGTCTTTCGCTCCACACCACCCAAAAACGACCATCTAGATGTGTGAAAGTTAGTGTATAAGCTAATGATCCATCATGTATGACATTCCTTGGAGTGTGTAAACTTACATTTTGCATTACCATATCATTTTTGTATGTTCTCTGTAGTTATGTACTTGAAAATATATCAATTGATACAAAATAGTCCAGTATTGCAATGCTTCACTGGATTAATCTGAATCTTTGCACACACACTGCGCCACCTATTAGCCAAAATCAAATTGCGCCTAAACTGCAATATTATATTGTGGCCTTTCTCTTGCATTTCAAAGATGATGGAACAAAACAAAAATTTGAAAACGCAAGTTATTTTTGTTGTTGTATTATCTTTTACCAGATCTAATGTGTTATATTCTCCCTACATTAATTTCACATTTCCACAAAATTCAAAGTGTTTCCTTTCAAGAATATGCATATCCTAGCTTCAGGTCCTGAGCTACAGGCAGTTTGATTTGGGTATGATATGCCACACCTGTCAGGTGGATGGATTATCTTGGCAAAGGAGAAATGCTCACTAACAGGGATGTAAACAAATTTGTGCCCAAAATTCAAAGATAATAATATTTTTGTGCATATGGAACATTTCTGGGATATTTTATTTCACCTCATGAAACATGGGACCAACACTTTACATGTTGCGTTTATATTTTTGTTCAGTGTATTTGTCATTAGGCTATGTCCTTTGCTAGCAAAAACATTCCCCCTGGTCGTCACTAATTAACACAGCCACAAAGTAATAATTATGTCTAAACCCTGCCTATTTCCGCAATGTATCTTCTTAAAATTTGATTTGAAAGCTAACTCAAACTAATGATGGCTAAGTTTGATGCGCTGGTCCACCAGACCTGCTGTGCATTTGGGCTAACATTTGACTAACATGACTTCACTTTAGAGTGTATGCCATCCTTCAGCACAAGCCACCCTTTATAAAACACATGTTTATATCATATTCGATATAGTGGGTTATGTCACATTTGACATTGGTAATTATGTCACACAGTTATGCCACATTTAAGAACCCTTTATAAAGCACATTTATAGGCTGAACATTTATGTAGTGCTTAAGAAGGCTTTATAAAGCCTTTATAGGCTGAACATAATTTCAAGCAGGACCCCAGAATCAATAGCTATTGTCATAGAACTTGCTCCATTACACACATAGATTGCCATATTATTTCTGACTTAAAACCCTGTTAAGAACAAACTATCTGCTACATGCTACTAGGATCCTGACTATGGACAAGATATTTGAGAGTGGATCCAATCATAACCAGGATCTTGCCTAGTATCTTGCTTCTTATTAGAATCCTTGCAGGATCATTAAAGATCCAACCTACAGAATCCTGGGAAAGATGTCCAGAGGAGGCGGAGGGACCTCCCGCACCTAAGACTCCTGGAGCGGACCAGCCACCACCGGCCTGAAGAGAGACACATGAAACGAAGGGTTAATACGGTAATCATGGGGGAGTAATAACCTATAGGTAACCTCATTGATACTCCTCAGGACTTTGAACGGCCCCACAAACCGCGGGCTCAGCTTCTGGCAGGGCAGGCGGAGAGGCAGATTCCGGGACGAGAGCCAGACCCGATCACCCGGTACGAAGACCGGGGCCTCACTGCGGTGGCGGTCAGCGTTGGCCTTATGACGATGCACGGCGCGTTGGAGGTGGACGTGGGAAGCGTCCCACGTCTCCTCAGCGCGCCGAAACCGGTCATCCACAGCAGGAGCCTCGGTCTGGTTCGGTGCCAGAACCGGTTGGTGACCTAAAACACATTGGAATGGCGTTAGGTTAGTAGAGGAGTGACGGAGAGAGTTCTGGGCATATTCGGCCCATGGCAAGAACTGGCAGTAGGACCGCAGGAACCTACCCACATCCTGATTTACCCGTTCCACCTGCCCATTAGACTCGGGGTGGAAAACAGAGGTCAGGCTGACCGAGACCCCCAGACGTTCCATGAACGCCTTCCAGACCTTGGATGTGAACTGGGGACCCCGGTCAGACACTATATCCTCTGGTAACCTGTAGTGCCGGAAGACGTGTATAAACAGGGCCTCCGCAGTTTGCAGGGCCGTGGGGAGACCGGGCAGAGGAAGGAGGCGGCAGGCCTTGGAAAAGCGGTCCACAACGACCAGGATGGTGGTGTTACCTTGGGAGAGGGGAAGATCGGTAAGGAAATCAACACTCAGGTGAGACCATGGTCGTTGTGGAACTGGTAAAGGTTGTCACTTACCCGCTGGGAGGTGCCTAGGTGCCTTACTCTGGGCGCACACCGAGCAGGAGGAGACATACACCCTCACGTCCTTAGCCAAGGTAGGCCACCAGTACTTTCCGGTCAGGCAGCGCACTGTACGACCGATACCTGGGTGACCAGAGGAGGGTGACGTGTGTGCCCAGTAGATCAACGATCACGGATAAGAGCAGGCACTTACTGCAGCCCAGCTGGACACTGAGGTGGAGATGGCTCTGTGTGTAATGCCTGCTCTATATCCGCATCCATCGCCCATACCTCCAGCGCCACAATGCAGGAGGCCGGGAGTATGGGGCGTTGTCTCTGGCCTCTCCTCTGTGTCATACAGCCGTGACAAATGCATCTGCCTTCACGTTCGTACCCAGGATGTATGATAGTGTGAAATCAAACCGGGTGAAGAATAGGGCCCACCTGGCTTGGCGAGGATTCAGCCTCCTCGCTGCCCGGATGTACTCAGGTTACGGTGGTCCGTCCAGATGAGGAAAGTGTGTTTCGCCCTCGAGCCAATGCCTCCACACGGTCAGTGCTCGGACAACAGCCAACAGCTCCCGATCACCAACGTCATAGTTCTGCTCCCGAGCTGAGCTTCTTAGAGAAGAAGGCACAGGGGCGGAGCTTGGGTGGTATACCCAAGTGTTGAGATAAGGAGCAGTGCCTATCCCTACTCGGATGCATCCACCTCCCTACGAACTGTAGTGATGGATCGGGTGGGCCAGTACCAGGGCTGAGGTGAAAAGACCCCTCAGGTTACTGAAAGCCCTGTCAGCCTCAGAAGACCAGAGGAGCCAGGATGGCCCACCCTTCAACAGATGTAATGGGAGCTGCGACCTTGCTAAAGCCCCGGATATACCTCCGATTGTAGTTAGCGAAGCCAAGAAAGCGCTGCACCTCCTTAACCGTGGTTGGAGTCGGCCAATTACGCATGGCTGAAATGTGATCTCCCTCCATCTCCACACCTGAGGTGGTAATGCAGTATCCGAGGAAGGAGACGGACTGCTGGAAAAACAGACATTTTTCTGCCTTGGCATAAAGGTCATTTTCTAACAGTCGGGCCAGCACTTTGCAAACCAGGGACACATGCTTGGCGTGCGTAGTAGAATACACCAGAATGTCATTGATGTAGACCACTACACCGCGACCAAGCATGTCCCAAACACCTCGATTCACAAAGGACTGGAAGATGGATGGAGCATTCATCAAACCGTAGGGGCATCACCAGGTATTCATAATGCCCCGTGGTTGTGCTGAATGCTGTCTTCCACCTCTCGGACATGCACCAAGTTGTACGCACTCCGGGAGATCTAATTTGTGAAAGCGCCCCCATGCATTGACTCGATCACTGAAGGAATGAGGGGGAGAGGATAACTAAATCGTATCATCTCCTTGTTCAGTGATTGATAATCAATGCAAGGGCACAGACCGCAATCTTTCTTCTTCACAAAAAAGAAACTCGAGGAGGCGGGTGAAGTAGAGGGACGTATATATCCCTGGCGCAGGGACTCGGTGACGTATGTTTCCATACACATAACTCTTGGGAGGCACAGCGTCTACCCAGAGGTTTATTACGCAATCTCCCGCCCGATTAGGTTGTAACTTGGTCGCCTGCGTTTTGGAAAACGTGTGCGCCAAATCGAAGTATTCGGGGGGAATGCGCACGGTGGAGGTACTGTCTGGACTTTCCACCGTGTTTGCACCAATGGAAACACAGAGACACCTACCCTGACACTCTCGCGACCACCCCATGAGAACCCTCTGCGGCCATGAGAATGTGGGGGTTGTGGAGTGCTAACCAAGGGATACCCTAGTACCACAGGGAAAGCAGGAGACGCAATAATAAAAAATGTGACTTGCTCGCAATGAGTCTCGTGGGTAACCATGGTTATTGTGCGTAACTTCCTAACAAACCCGGACCCTAATAGTCGAGCTGTCAAGTGCTCTGATGGGGAGTGGAATGGATAGGGGAACCATTGAAATAACTAGACTGTGTGAGAATGCCCTGTCCATAAAGTTCCCAGCTGTGCCTGAATCGACTAGCGCCTTACACTGGGGAACTACAATGTGATCAGGAAAGTGGATGGGTAGGGTACAGTGCGCAGCAGAGGGCTCCTGAACAAGTGTGGGTGTTCGATACCTGGGGTGATGCGAGAGTGCCATGCCTGCCCCTCCAGACCCAAAATAACGCTGACGACAACGTGCAGTGTAATATCCCCTTCGTGCCACCAGAGTGACACTGGCGCTGTCAGTCCTCCGCTCTCTCGGATCGCGGTTCCACCCAGCTCCATCAGCTCGTGATCCCAGTCGGCCAGGGTGGGAACGGGTGAGCCCCCTCAGGACGTCCTCTGCCGCCCAGCAGGTTGTCCAAACGGATGGCCATGTCCACCAGATTGTCCCGGCAGGCTAGCTCCCTTCGGACGTCTTCCCCGCAGATGCACCGGAAGTGGTCGATAAGGGCCCGCTCGTTCCACCCGAACCAGCCGCTAGAGTCCGAAACTCCGGGGCGAAGTCCTGCGCAGTCTCGTCCCCTGCCTCAGGTGGACCAGCGCTCGCCCGCCTCTCGACCTTCGGGTAGGTGATCGAAGACAGCCCGAAAGAGGCGAGCGAACTCCCGTAGTTTTCCAACGCAGCTCTTCCTTCGTTCCAGACCGCGTTGGCCCACTCCAGGGCTTTCACCGAGAGGCAGGAGACGAGGGCGGACACCTTCTCCCGCTCCGATGGGGCCGGCCTGATGCTGGAGAATTGAGGCTGCAGTTGGAGGAGAAATCCTCCTCCTCCAACTGAGCAATTGTCCCGTCGAACTCCCGTGGTATGGATCCCTCTGGGTGCTGGGGTGTGGGTGGCTGGATCTGGTTGCCCAACTGGTCTCTCCAGGCGTTGGACGACCTGGAGAACCCGATCCATCGCTTCTCCCAAGCTGGCTAGCATTGTTGAATGCTCCTGGACCCGTGCCACGACTCCAGGCATGCACTCCTCTCCCGCTGACTCCATAGTTAGGGTGGGTGATTCTGTGATGCGTGATTTGAAGGAGTCAAGCGCAGGAAGGTAAATCACAGTATACAGAGTTCATTCAGTAATCCAGCATAACCAGTCCAGTGCGCAAAACAGGCACACTAGAACAAACATGCACACGGGGAAAATACCCCGGCAATACAAAAGACTGAGCTCAACCGAGCTACTAATCCTCACAAAGAACAATCACCCACAAGGACAAGGGGGGCAGAGGGAACACTTAAACACATACTAATGAATGGAATTTAAACCAGGTGTGTGTAATTGACAAGACAAGACAAATGGAATGATGAGATATGGAGCGGCAGTGGCTAGAAGGCCGGTGACGACAAACGCCGAAGCCTGCCCGAACAAGGAGGGGAGGCAGCTTCGGAGGAAGTTGTGACAAATATTCACGGAACCATCATGACTGGGATTTTAAAAAATTATACAAATATTGTTTTTCTTGGAATGTGTAAAGGGGATTTTCAGGTAAATAAAAAGGAGAGCAATCAAAAATGTATCCAGATCCGGTTTATTACAAGTTGCAACAGGGAGACACATACAGAACAGAAGCAGAGAAAATGTCTAACCGGCCTTCTCTGAGAAGGTCCTTATATGAATCACTTAGCACTGAAGGTTCTGTAAACACCAGCCCGAGAAGCTTGTAGGAAGTCACAACATCAGCTTTTACAGAATCACAGTGTCCCAGCTACATCACCAGTGTACCCTTGGCTCAATCTGGCATCAAACTTTAACAATAACATTCAACACTGGCAGACATTTGATACTGACAGTTAAACAGGTCAAAGATAGGAACATCGATACTAAGTTACAACAGATATTTATAGAACACTACTTAATTAAATATGGTACTTAAACATACATGGTTAAGTCCTGTTTCCTTTCCCCAAGGGAATGTGTCACGATCGATCTAAGGAGGAGGACCAATGCGCAGCAATTGAAGGTGAACATATTTATTATATAAATGATCACACGATCAAAACAACAGACGATAACGTGATGTCTACGGTTGAACACAAACCAAATAAGAACAAGAAACCACAAACACAAAGTGAAAGACAGACAGTTAAATATGGCTCCCAATCAGAGACAACCAGCTGACACTCGTTGCCTCTGATTGGGAGTCACTCAGGCCAACATAGAAATACAAACATAGAATTACACACACCCTGGCTCAACATAACAGTGTCCCCAGAGCCAGGGCGTGACAGAATGCATCTGTCTGCATCTCCCCACTCATACCATCAAGTTAATTACAAATCAATCAATAGCAACAGTAAATCAAATACAGGAAAATAATCTAATAATTTCCCATTACAGAATGCATAAGGAAATATGTTTTAGTTTTGTGGGCGGCTAATCGAAACATCTGGACTAAAACCAGATTACAGACTTCTGGGATGACCAATGTACAAATTGGATATTAACTGGCCCAAATACCTCAAGCTTTTCAGCGTAGGTATTTGGAGTGGCTTTCAACCACTATGTCTGTGTGGTATTTAATTTATAAACCAATGGTATTATGAGACAAAACTGAAAGAGACAAAGGAAAAATAAAAAGGAAGGCTTAAAAAACAGATGTTATTTAATGTTTTTATTTTTTCATTAACAGTGCTGTGAGAAAAAGTCAAATGTGCTGTACAAAATCGATGACAATGTATTAGGTATCAAATAACCAAACTTCTATGTCCCAGAGAGTTGAGACGGTGCCAAAGGTGTTGGTGTTCACCACAGACGGAGAGTTCCTACAGGCCTGGAACACGAATACCCTGGAGATGCCCCATGGGATCTTTGTGGCTGACGCCTCCACCAACCCCACCATGGGGTCCCAGATGCAAGGAACGGTGAGCCCTCACAGCAGACCTGGGTCGTGTTCATTAGGACAAGCAACAGACAACATTTTGCAACGGAAAACAAAAATAAGCGCTATTATAAGCGTATTCTGTCTACCAATTATTTTTGTATAGACGGAATAGGGTGTATTTACTTAATATTAGTCATACACACATCTGGCTGATATAAAGGGATCCAGCTAAAGTGCCTTGCCTAATAGAACACTGTTTGTACACAACCTCATCACTCATCTATTTCCCAAATATGCCTGCTTAGCCTGTCTGCTCTCTCATTGCTTAGAACGCTGCTGTAGTCTTTGTTGTGACTGACTGACTGTACTGCACTTTTCCACCCCAATCTCTTGTAGGCCCATTTGATCAATCCATTAAGCAATGCTCTCCCTCTGGCAATCTGCTCCAAGTGCTGGGCTCAATGGGGGAAGCTGGCTCTGGGGTCAACCCGCTTCAGTTTGGGGGACAGAGGATGAACAACCGCCTCATCAAACTGTCCAAAGGTGATGATGACGTTATAACCACAGAAGTCCTGGAATAAGATATGTGTAGATATACTATATGTAATACTATAGTTATATAATATTACATTCTGTGCCACAGCCACGCTTCCAGAATGCCATTCCCATTAAGGTTCTGGTAATTATATTTCTATGGCCATTCATAGAATATGGTGATACCTTTCAATAAATTAACATAATGCTATATGCCATGGTGTGATCCATGTTATATAACCTCTACTGTATCTGTGATGCATATCTGTATTCCCAGTCATGTGAAATCCATAGATTAGGGCCTAATACATTTATTTCTTGGACTGATTTCCTTATATGAACTGTAACTCTGTAAAATCGTTGAAATTGTTGCATGTTGCGTTTTTAATATTTTGTTCAGTATAATTTGCTAGCAGAGAGGGTTGCATGATGTAATCTTTTCGTGGGCTGTGGAAGATGCACTCTCTCTTGAGACTATTCTACTCTCCGAGGGCTGTTCGTTCACACTGACATATGAGATATTGAGATGCTTTTAAATGCACACTATTAAAAATTCCTTGTGCCTGGTTAAACTAAAATACACACATTTAGTGTAGTGTGAGGTTA